>NW_028261383.1:172608122-172779329 GCF_051295495.1 Thamnophis sirtalis | reverse complement strand
ATGGGAGTGGCTTGCTGCCCACGTGACCGGATGGGAGTGGCTTGCTGCCCATGTGACCGGATGGGAGTGGCTTGCTGCCCATGTGACTGGATGAGAGTGGCTTGCTGCCCATGTGACCGGATGGGAGTGGCTTGCCGCCCATGTGACCGGATATGAAATTATGAATTAGTACTTAGGTCGGTCCAAGTAGCTATTCAGAAGTTAGTGGTTAGAAGCAATCGTAAAGCAAGAGATGGAATTAAAACCAGAAATATTTTGTTGGCTATTTGAAAGGGAGTATAATATATATATATTTAATTTTACACATGTTAGCAGCTGCTGGAATTGTGTTTGCACAACAGTGGAAAAAAACAGAGATATGTAAACGAATAAATATTACAATGTGCAGGAATAAATAAATTGACAATTAAAATCAAGAAGGCTTTGAATACTTTTTCGCGTGGGATTGGTTTTAGCAATTGCCAACGAACGGAAACAGAAATTAGAAATCCAAAAGTATGAAAGAAAACACCAATTATGTAAGGAAAGGTCCCTAAAATGTATAAGGAAATATTACTAGATCATTATTAATGCGTAGATAACTGCGGGACATTACACACCCACCAGTGGTTGGTTTCAAAAAATTTTGTGGGAACCTCTTCTGTAGGTGTGGCCTGCTTTCCGGGTCCACTGGTGGAACCTCTTCTAACCGGTTCGGTAGATTTGACGAACCGGTTCTACCGAATAGGTGCAAACTGGTAGGAACCCACCTCTGTTTAAAATGATAAATCTGTGTCCCCCCTCCCCCCTAAATAAAACTAAGAAGCTCCAATAGAAATAAGCCAATGTATAGTTAAGGTCTGAATGGTTTCCTTACTGTATTTCTTTAAATCTCTTTTGCAATGGAAACTGGAGCCCTGTCAAAGCTCGGTTCTGCTTCTGGCTTGTCCAGGCAGAGGGACTGGCCTCTTGCAAGGTTCCGGGAGCTACATGGGGTTTGAGTTATTGAGACACAGGTCCAGTATATGAAACACCTGGCTGATAAGAGAGAATGGTTAGGATGTGTGGCAGTGGTGGGATTCAAATAATTTAACAACCGGTTCTCTGCCCTAATGACCAGCAGGGTAGGTGGGGCTTGGTGGTCATGTGACTGGGTGGGCGTGGCCAACTCAACATCACTCACATCAATGGGCGCTTAGCCTTAGCTGTGACAATGTAATAAGGGTTAACCGGAGAGGCAGTTTCTGTAAGCAGGTCAATAAAGATGAGGCTAGAAACAACACCAGAATGTTTCCTTCCTGCCTTCCTTACAGGATTAGCCCTGTAAAGTGGGGAAAAAGCAAAAGGAGATTTCTTCCAACAATCGGTTCTCTGAACTGCTTAGAAAGTTACCAACCGGTTCTCCCGAATAGGTGCGAACCGTCTGAATCCCACCACTGATGTGTGGGTGGGGGAATTTGGGAAAGAGCAGATTGGAGGGAGAAACCATTCCCTGGCAGCCCAGGTGGAGCCCAGGAGAAGTTGGTGCAGAGAGCTGGAAGCCAGCAAGCCGCTTTGCCAATAAATCAAGATTATGTTGTCAAGGAAACATTTCCTCCCTCTCTCCCACAGCTTTCCTGTCGTAAGAGAAGCCCAGCAGATGTAAGGAAGCTGTGCAGAGGGATTTCTGCTCTGCCCCGCACAGCCAGCCCGTTGTCTCTAGCTAAGCTCGTCTCTTGCCCTCCAATTCTGCCTGGCTTCTTCACAGCTCTTGCCTGTGGATCTCTAAGGATCTCTAAGGCCACAGAATTGGGAAACCGCCCCCATTCCCATCCCAGAGCTGCTGGTTGCAATGTATGGGTTCCATGAAGCAAGAACTCATATCTGCTAAAGTAGACTGGTATGGCCACGATTTATGCTCCTCAACCAATTACTGAAAACTCATTTCCTAGATCTGCATACTATGCAGGTAGGCAGGTACACCACAGAACCAGATCCAAGGTGGGATGGTGGCGTATGGGGTGTGCCTCTTGGGCAATTAGTGCAGAGTGGCAGGGCAGAAGAACCTCCAGCGCTTAGGCTCCTGGAAGTCAATGCTGATGCTTTCTGCTCTTTGTGATCTCTAAGAGAAACCGGCCATCAGAAGAAATGGAAGAGCAATGGTGTAGCTGCTGGTTCGTCAGGTAGAATGGGGCAGAGTTCAGACAGCTTTGTGCGAAGGGCTGAACATCGGAAGGTGATTGAAAGTCTTGCACTGCTTGGACTGGCCTTGAACTCTACCTTTGGACTTTCTTTGAAGAGCAGCCTATTCAAGCCAGTTAGTCTTCCTACCAGGGACGTGCGGTGAGGTTTATGGCTGGTGAGGCACTGAAACAGGGGTTTCAATTTTTTTCAGACTTGTGGACTTCAACTCCCAGATTTCCACAGCCAGGCATGCTCAGTTCCGATTTAAAGTGACAGCATTTGATTTTCTCCTTTGCAAAATAAGTTTCCTTCTTTCTTTTTCTTCTCAGACTAGATGAGGCACCTCGTTCTCCCGCCTCCTCCTGTAGAGGGCGCTTTTTTAGAGGCTTTTTTTAAACAGTTAAGCACTATGCAGAGTCGTCCACTGTGACTCTGGCAGCAACTAGCTCAGCCTTTTTCCTTTTACATTTTTCTTTTCTTTTCATGATGACAGTGGTGAGGCTCTGCCTCCCCTTCCTCCCTTGACTGCACATCCCTGCTTCCTACCTTCTCTTCATGGTCTAGCAGTCTGTCCTATTTGTGACACCCCTAAAAAGTGCTCGCCATCTCCCAGAAGTTTGGGTTCCACCAATTCAGAAGCCCTAAATTAATGGCACCACGTTCATTTATGTATGCTTTGCCCAGTAAAAAATTACTGAGTCTACCCGAAAGGAAGGAAGGAAGAATCAGGACAGACAAAACTATATTTTTTAACAAAATGCATAATTCAGCGTCGGAGTTTGATGTAAGAGGTGGTGCTGGCTGCCAGCTTGACTGGCTTCAAAAAGAGTGGGACCAGTGGTGGGATTCAAATAATTTAACAACCGGTTCTCTGTCCTAATGACTATCTGGGTAGGCAGGGCTTAGTGGTCATGTGACCATGTGGGCGTGGCCAATTCAATGTCACTCAGGTCGACGGGCGCTTCGCCTTAGCTGTTACAATGTGATAAGGATTAACTGGAGAGGCAGTTTCTGTAAGCAGGGCAATAAAGATTAGGCTAGAAACAACACTAGAATGTTTCCTTCCTGCCTTCCTTACAAGATTAGCCTTGTAAAAGTGGGAAAAAACCAAAGAAGATTTCCTACAACTGGTTCTCTGAACCGCTTAGAAAGTTAAGAACCGGTTCTCCCAAATAGGTGCGGACTGGCTGAATCCCACCACTGAGTGGGACCAATCTGGGGAAGTCATGGGGATCAAAGATCACTAGCCTTGCTGGCAGCATGGTTCCTTCTGAAGTATCCATCTGCTGAGAGACTACTGAGACTTCCTTGTGCAGTTGATAGGCCACTGTGAGAACAGACTGCTGGGCTACAGGGACCAGAGATCCAATCCAGCAAGGCACGGTCACGTTCTTCTGAAGAAGCCAAACTTCTTCATCCCCTACAATTTTTGAACTTTAAAAATTGGAACCTCACTTTAGCTGTCTGGGAAAGACAGCAAATGAGACCCCCCCCCCCCCCCCCCGGCTGTCTAATCATTCTAATCAACCCTAGCAGGACTGACTTAAATTCAGAATAATTTTCCTTTTAGATAAATAAGGGGTCGTTCCTGGGCCTTGGAAAAGCCAGATTCAGATGGGCTGAATTAGTTGTATGGCTGGTCCTGAATTATTATTTATTTATTATTAATTAGACTTATATACAGCTTCATAGGGCTGTCACCCTCTCTAAGCGGTTTACAAATTTTTAGCAAATTGAGTCAGCAAATAAACAATCTAAACTTGCCCCCACAGTCCGGGTCCTCATTTCACCCACCTCGGAAGGATGGAAGGCTGAGTCGACCTTGAGCCGGTGAGATTTGAACCGCTGAACTGCAGATCACAGTCAGCTAAAGTGGCCTGCAGTACTGCACCCTAACCACTGCGCCACCTCGGCTCCTTAGGTGGAAACTGTGTGTGTGTGTGTTTATGTGTGTGTTTCCGGTCAGTTGTGAGTCAATACAGGATTGATTGTTTTTCAACCTCAAAGCAAATTTGCTGTCATAGAATCAATGGAGCAGATGTGCTCTGTCCAAAACAGATCATTAGTTCCCCATCAGATGTCATACGCAAATTCAGCTTGATGAAGTACAGAAGGCTACCTTCCTTCTAGCCAGAAGAGAAATGAAGTTGTTTTGAGGAAAGCTTCAGTTGCAAGCATGTAAACAGAATAGAATTATTTATGGGTCGTGATTGGACACACAAGAATTTTGTCTTTGCCTAAGTTCTCAGTGTACATAAAAAGACAAGATACATTTGTCAAGAATCATCAGGCGCAACACTTAATGATAGTCATAGGGTACAAATAAGCAATCAGGAAACGATCAATATCAATAGCAACAAACTTACAGTCAAAAGGAGGGTGATGTACTTGAAGTGGGGACTAAAGTTTGCATGGTGGCTGGAAGCTGTCAAATGTTTCATCATGTTATGCCCCCATGTCCCATCCACCCACTTTCATGAGTTGGGACTGCATTTCCTAGAATTTGCAACACATCCGGAGGGCGCCAAGCTGAATTACTATTCCACACCTTGCAAATTATTCCAGAAAAAGGTTCACCGATAAATGCGCGCTCGACAAAAGCGCGACCGACAAAACTGCGGCGAGAAAACCGCGAGTTCTAAATCGCGCCGATGATTGAGGGCAGAAGCGCGCCGACGACAGCGCGCCGACAAAAGCACGCCTTCAACAAACAAGTAATAACCGCGAGTTCTAAACCTAACCCTAAACCTAACCCTAACCCGAAACCTAACCCTAACCCTAACCCTAAACCTTACCCGAAACCTAACCCTAACCCGAAACCTAACCCGAAACCTAACCCTAACCCTAACCCTAACCCGAAACCTATCCCTAACCCGAAACCTAACCCTAACCCTAACCCTAAACCTTACCCGAAACCTAACCCTAACCCGAAACCTAACCCGAAACCTAACCCTAACCCTAACCCGAAACCTAACCCGAAACCTAACCCTAACCCTAACCCTAAACCTTACCCGAAACCTAACCCTAACCTGAAACCTAACCCGAAACCTATCCCTAACCCGAAACCTAACCCTAACCCGAAACCTAACCCGAAACCTAACCCTAACCCTAACCCTTACCTTCACTGAAATCCCTAAATCTAACCCTGAACCTAACCCTGAACCTAACCCTTACCTTAACTGAAATCGCGCTTTTGTGGGCGCGGTTTTGTCAGCGCATTGTTGTGGGCGCGTTTATGACATTGCGGTTTTTGTCGCCGAGGTTTTGTCGGCGCGCTTTTGCCGTGCGCGCATTTGTCGGGTCACGCAGAAAAATTAGCACATCTAATGGAAGGTTGCAAATGCCTACTCATGAACACAAGAGCTGTGGTAGACTGATCTCCTTAGCTTTTACCCGGGATCTGTAGATCCTCCACCCAGATCCCTCCTACCACTCCTGGGGGAGATCTATTTGGAAAATGCTACAGTGCCACCATCCACTTCTTTTTTTTTTTTAGAGAGAGTTCTCTTTGCACTGGGCTCCCTAGGAAGGAAAGTTTTGCAAGCCTCCTGCCTCTGCTTTTCTCTTTTCCTTTCTGCAACTTAGTCAAAGGGGAGGAGGGGTACTAAAGTTGAAATCCTTTCAGAATGAAAGAGAGAGCTGCGTTCTGCTAAAAAAAATAGCAAGTTTTTATTATATATATATCAAGGTTAGGAGATTTTAAAGGAATTGAAAATTGAATGGGAATTAAAAGAAAAGAATTGATGTTTCAGGGTTTATTTCAAAACTGGGCCTCTAGCCAGGAATATGCATGCGCACGCACACACACACACACACACACACACACACACACACACACACACACCACAAAGGCAAAATGAAATAGGACAATGGAATTGAGAAGTACCACAATTCATATAATTTTCAATTTAAAACATTTTGGATTCTGGTTTGCATCTAGCTTCCACTAATTTTTAGTTCATGTTTTCTGGATCTCCAGGGCCAGAATCCTGAGTGTTGATTACCTTCAGAGGTGGGTTGCTAATTTTTTTTACTACGCTTCTGTGTCCGGGCAGAGCCTCCCACCACCGCCAATCCGGGCCGATCCAGCAGCAAGCCACCTCTGGTTACCTTGCTCTAAGCCAGCCAGGAAATAACTTTCTACCTATTTGAAAAAAAAAGGCAGAGCTGTCCCTTCCCTTTTTAAATAGTTGAATTGAATTGAATTTATTTCATTTATATGCCGCCCTTTTCCCCAAAGGGGACTCAGCTAAGAAGGACAATATCCTGGCCCTTGATGGACTCTTTAAACCGTGGCACGGATTGTCTCTGCTTCCCATCCAGATTTATAACCCAGCCTAACTGAAGATCAAACTTAAGCTTGTATTTTACTTTTGAATGACTTTCACTAGTGATTTCTTGGTGTTCACTACAATTCTACCCATCAGAGAAGGACAGTCTGTCTCTGGCAATTTCTGCCTATCCTATTTGCTCCAACAGGATCTGGCTGTTCCAGGTCCTGTCCATTAAACAGTGCTTTTTAGTGGGAACCAGAAAACAGGCATTCTCTGTGGCTGCACATGTACTGTTAGAACAGCATCCCCTTGGAGATCCACACAGCCTCACTTGGCTTCCCTTCAGGCAATCTTTAAAGATCTGGCCACTTGTCCAGGCCTGGGACTAAGTTGTCTGGTTAGTCTTTTTTAAAACGATGGCTGAACTGGAAACAGGCAGTGTTTATCGTGGCTTCCTTCCACATGTCTGTTGCATTTTACTGCCTGCTGTATATATATTTTTCTTTTGAATACGTGCGTTTTATAGTTTGTAAAATCAGGTGGGATTCAAAATATGACACATTAAATGAACGGATGATTTAAAAAATAGCTTCTAATTTTTATTCCCTTCCTTGTAGTGGTCCGTAGAGTGAAGCCACAAGGATTACCTCTTAAAGGTAGTCCTATTCAAATAATTTAAACAGAATTCAACTTCTCAATTGCTCATCATCCAGGCTAGGTGTATTCACAGTTTTATGCCCTTCAATTCCCACCATTAAAAAAAGAAAAAAAAGAAATGGCATATGGAGACCATTGCTTCCTTACGAAGCTTCCCTCTTCTCCTTTTCTTAACGGGAACAAGGAAGCCATTGGCTTCAGATTTGCAAGACCCAGGCTGTGATCCAGCTGTGATTCTAGAGTGTGAGGCTGACCAATTTTGGAAAGCTTCTGCACTAGTTCTCCCCCAACCAGGTGGCTTCCAGATCCTTTTACATTATAATCCCCATTATCCTCAGCCAACATGCCCGTTGCCATTTTGGCTAGGGAAGGGGAAAACTGGCATCAATCCAAAGCATTTACGAAGTATCAAACTGGGGAGGATTTCTTGACAATGCTTTTTTGAGGATGAAGAACCCACAATTTCTCTTGAGTACTTTGCTTACACTTATATAAGCATTAGGCGATCTTATCTGAATAATTCACATAATTAGTATCAGGCCAAGCAATAGCACGGGCGTAACACTAGGAAGAAGAAGTATCAAGATCATTTTTCAAAAAAAGGGGGAGGATGGAGGAATTGCAAACCTTTGGATTCTCTCGCTTCTACTAAAATACACAGCTTTACTTATTTTATGATTGATGAAGTACATCGTAACATCGCATGGATGCTCTGACATTGTAACTGAGAGAAATATAAAATAGGTAGTTAGGCAGGCAGGTAAATAAAATAAATTACAGGTGGTTATTGAAGTGTTATGGATTACATACAGTATTATACTTGCTTTATGGAACATCCTTCTTTCTGAAATTAGACTGGCCCCATCTGGCAATATGACCTCAGTATTCCCAGGGCTCCCAAGGAACCAGAAACTTTCATCTAGATGCAGTGGTGGGTTTCAAAAATTGTTCGAACCTACTCTGTAGGTGTGGCCTCCTTTGTGGGAGTGGCTTGCCGGCCATGTGACCTGGTGGGAGTGGCTTGCCGGCCATGTGTTCTCTCTCTCTCTCTCTCTCTCTCTCTCTCTCTCTCTCTCTCTTTCCTTCCTTTTGTCTCTCTGTCTCTTTTTCCTTTTTTTCTTTCATCTCTCTCTCACTTTTTCTTTCTTTCTTTCTTTCTTTCTTTCTTTCTTTCTTTCTTTCTTTCTTTCTTTCTTTCTCTTTCTCTCTCTGTGTGAGTCTGTCTGTCTGTCTGTCTGTCTCTGTGTGTGTGTTTGTGTGTGTGTGTCAGTGGTGGGTTTCAAAAACTTTTGGAAGCTCTTCTGTAGGTGTGGCCTGCTTTCCGGGTCCACTGGTGGAACCTCTTCTAACCGGTTCGGTAGATTTGACGAACCGGTTCTACCGAACTGGTGCGAACTGGCAGGAACCCACCTCTGTCTAGGTGGCTCCAACTGCTAAGGTGGCTATTTCATATTCTCTCCCTACCTTGGTTATATTCGAGTTTTTAAGGATATTGATTACTACATTTTAGATGATTATTTTTTACTTATTAAATTCATATGGTGCTCATCTCACTGCTGAGTGATTCTGGATAGCTCATTCTCTGTTTTTATATCTTTTTATCCACTATTGTTTTCTGCTCAAAATCACTTCAATAAGATGGGTGGCTATATAAATTTGATTAATGAATACATACATGCAACTATCGCCCGGTCTCCAACCTCCCCTTTCTGGGGAAGGTTGTTGAGAAGGTGGTGGCCTTCCAGCTCCAACGGTCCTTGGAGGAAGCAGACTATCTAGACCCCTTCCAGTCAGGCTTCAGACCCGGTTACAGCACAGAAACCGCTTTGGTCGCATTGATGGATGATCTTTGGAGAGCCAGAGATGAAGGACATCCCTCCATCCTGGTCCTCCTTGACCTCTCAGCGGCTTTCGATACCATCAACCATGGTATCCTTCTGCGACGACTGCGGGAGGTGGGAGTGGGAGGCACCGTGTTACGGTGGTTCTCCTCCTACCTCTCGGACAGGTCGCAGTCGGTGTTAGTGGGAGGGCAGAGATCGTCCCCAAGGCCCCTAAAATATGGGGTGCCGCAGGGTTCGGTCTTATCCCCCCTACTATTCAACATCTACATGAAACCGCTGGGAGAGATCATCCGCAGGCACGGGATCAGATACCATCAATATGCGGACGATACTCAATTGTATCTGTCCGCCCCGTGCCAAATCAATGAAGCGGTTGACGTGATGGACCGGGGGCTTGAAGCCGTCATGGACTGGATGAGGATTAACAAGCTTGTGCTCAACCCAGAAAAGACCGAGTGGCTGTTGTGTTTTCCTCCCAAAGATTTGGCCAATAATCCAACACTCAGGCTGGGGGGTCAAATTTTACACCCCTCAGAGAGGGTCCGCAACTTGGGAGTCCTCCTGGATCCACAGCTGTCATTCGACCATCATATAGCGGCTGTGACCAGGGGGGCATTCGCCCAGGTACGCCTGGTGCGCCAGTTGCGACCCTACCTGAATCGGGAGGCCCTCACAACAGTCACTCGGGCCCTTGTGACCTCTAGGCTGGAATACTGCAACGTGCTCTACATGGGGCTGCCCTTGAGGAGCATCCGGCGACTTCAGCTAGTGCAGAACGCAGCCGCGCGAGTGATTGCGGGTGCACCCCGATTCACCCGCATTACACCTATCCTCCGCGAGCTGCGCTGGCTACCTGTCGATCTCCGGATGCGCTTCAAGGTGCTATTGATCACCCATAAAGCCCTACATGGCAGTGGATCTGGATACTTGAGAGACCGCCTTCTGCCAATTACCTCCCTACGACCTATAAGATCCCATAGATTAGGCCTCCTCCGCATTCCATCGGCCAGCCAGTGTCGGCTGGCAACCACAAGGAGGAGGGCCTTCTCAGCAGTGGCCCCGACCCTTTGGAACGAGCTCCCCGTAGAGATTCGTACCCTCTCCACCGTCCAAGCCTTCCGCACAGCCTTGAAGAACTGGCTCGCCCGTCAGGCCTGGGGATAAGGATTCCTACCCCGCCCGAATGTTGTATGCATGTTGTTCACTATTTTATTATGTGTTGCTGTCTCAATGTTGTATTTCCCCCTTCCCTGGTTTTCTGTGAGCCGCCCTGAGTCCCCTCAGGGAAAAGGGCGGCCTACAAATGCAAATAAAACCTCTAAAACCTCTAAAACCTCAGAGATATATACCACACAACGGCATAGTTTTTTTTTTTAAAAAGAAAAGAAATGAAGCAATAACACTATCCATTGCAGCAATGAGGCAAGCTAGCACATCATCCAAACATTCAGCAAAAATGCTGTAAACAAGGATAAAACAGGATGGCTACCTGGATGAAGGGCAGTGAGAATTAATTTTGTGTCAGAGTATGGAAGTAGGGATCTGGGCTACTGGAAGTAAAATTATCAACCAGCAGAGGGTGTTTTGGGCTTGACTTTAACATGCAAACCTCACACAGCCTCTCCATTCCTTCTTCAGTAACAAAACACTGTTTTTCTCTGTAGGAAGTTATCACCCAGCCCTCTCCCAGAAAAATGAAATATCCTAGGAAATATTGGAAAAGGCAGAATATTTCTCTGGATGTGAAAAGGAAGAAACATGTTTTAAAAGACAGAATAGCTGCCTGTAGCTTCCTGCCCATCCCCACTTTGTCAATGGGCCAGTAAGAAGGCCAAGCTACATAATAAAGGTTTCTCCACTTCAGCTCCAGGGGGGATGGGATTAAAGCATGATACTATTGGCCCCAACGGACCACATGGCATCTGAGAACTCAACCAAACCTGGATTCAAAACACAGCCTAGAGAGTAGCCCTTGCATGGCACCATGGGAGTCTGACAACCAATCAGAATACATTTCTTACACAGGAACAGGAAACAGAGAGGTGGGACTGAACAGGTTATAAAAAGCCTAGCAAGCCCCTCCCTCGGCCCTTCTCTTCTTCTCCACCAACATTGAAGCATGTGATCACCTTTTCTGTCCAGGGCTCAAGCCATGTGGTCCTGTCCACCATTAAACCTTCTTTCCAAGCAGCTTCCGTGTCTCCAGTGTCTTTTCCCCCACTTGGAGCCGAACCCAGAAGGACATTTCTTTCATCATCTCTCTGTGTGGATTGGGTTGCAAATCAAAAAACCCTTTCCTGAATTACAGATTATTTCCATGCCCCCCCCACCCCAAAGAGAATGGGGTAAAAAGAGAGCTGGTAAATAAAGAGGATGGGGTGATAAACAAGACTATAGAGAAGTGGGAAGGTTTGAGAAGAATGTTAGAAGTGGGAGAGAGAAGACTGGCTCTAGTTAGCTGGTCTGCAATCAATGTTTGAAACCCCATCCAATCCTGGCCTCCTCCTTTCTCTTTCTCTTTTCTTCCCCCCCCCCCCCCCCCAAAGCGAACTTAGCTGTATCTACTCAGACGCTGCACATTGTTCTCCCTTCATGAACCTTATGGCGGTAATAGGAAGCATTAAGGAAATGTCAGTTGAAGAGCTTTCCCCCCATGGAAGGAGGTCAAGTCTCCATGAGATCCCGAGACACGTCTTCCACTGGGCTCTTTCAGCCCAGGCTCCTTGATAAGGAAACAGAGACAATGAATGCAGCTTTGTTCCACAGCTGGCTTCTGCCAGCACAAAGTGATTGCCGGGGAGCCAAAGTTTACTTTTACGCATGACAGGATGATCACGACAAAAGGGACTGGATTTGTCCGTCCCAGTGCTGTTTTTCCGACGGCGTAGGAAGAGAGCAATTTCTTGTCCTTTTGTGTTCCCATTCTCCTCAGCGCCAATGTACAAATTGTACGTGTGTAGAAAGCCTGCTGAGCTTCGAAAGTAATTTCCCGATTTAGTTTATCAGGCTCATTATGAATGGTCACCCCAATCTTTCCCATTCCTTGCAGCCCTGCTCAAACAGGATACATGCATTTCCCTCTCTGAATCCAAGCAGATTCAAAGAACGCTGTTCTGAAGGCACTGGGTCTCCAGTTTAATATATGTTCCTCTCTAATAATTTTAATTGCCTTCCAGGAGCATTTGTCCATTTGCATATCAGAAAGCAGACCGTCCTTTCAACAGAAGCAAAACCAATCATCCAAGATGAACTAATATTAAAGGAATACTGTCCCCCAAACTTCAAGTCTGCCAAAAGGTCCATGAGAAAGTTTCCACATATTACCAAGATTCGCCTCTTTCATTCTAAAGATTCCAGAGCAGACTGGTGGACTGGGCTGAAGCCACACTGGCCTGATCTTTCCTCTTTGCACTGGGTAGACTGGGCCAAAGCCACAGGCCGGATCCAACCACATTCCAGGACAGATCTGGCCCATGGGCCTTGAGTTTAACACCCCTGCTTTAGAAGATAAGCTTCACAAGGTTTTTGACAGACTTGAACATTGGGCCCTATCCATCAAAATGCAATTCAGTGGTGAGAAAAATAAGGTTTTACACTTAGGGAAGAAAAATCAAATGCACATGTATAAGAATAGGTGTTAGGTGGTTCAACAGCAATAACTGTGAGAGGGATCTAGGAGCCACCACTTAAGTATGAGCCAGCAATGTGCTGCAGTTGCCAAAACGCCATTGCAGTCCTAGGTTGTGTCAACAGAGGGGGTTCACCCACAAAACTGCGCCCGGCTAAACCGCGTCGCTGACGTCATCAACAGGGCAACAACAGGGCGGAGACAGAAGCACGCTGTAAACCCTAAACCTAAAATTAACCCCTAAACCTAAACCTAACCCCCCTAAACCTAACCCTAAACCTAACCCTAAACCTAATCCTAAACCTAACCCTTAAACTAACCCTAAATCTTACCCTAACCCTTAACTTAACCCTAAACCTAACCCTTAACCCAGTGTTTTTCAACCTTTTTTGTGCAAAGGCACACTTTTTTCATGAAAAAAATCACGAGGCACACCACCATTAGAAAATGTTAAATTTTTTTAACTCTGTGCCTATATTGACTATATATAAAGTGTTTTTCCCACGGCACACCTTACACTATGTCACGGCACACTAGTGTGCCGTGGCACAGTGGTTGAAAAACACTGCCTTAACCTAACCCTAACCCTAATCCTAACCCTTAACCTAACCCTAAACCTAACCCTTACCTTAAGGTGAATCGGCTTGCTTTCAAAGCGCTATTTAAAGCGCCCTTCTTTCTTCGCGCTGGCTGTTGTTGCCCTGTTGATGACGTCAGCGATGCGGTTTAATCGGGCGCGGTTTAGTCGAGCGCGGTTTTGACGGGTCACAAACAGAGGGATAGTATCAAGCAGTGGTGGGTTTCAAATTTTTTTAGAACCTCTTCTATAGGTGTGGCCTGCTTTGTGGGAGCGGCTTGGGGGCCATGTGACTGGGTGGGCGTGGCCAACTTGTAAAATGTGGTGAAGCTCACTTAACAACGCTCTTGCTTAGCAACCAAAATGTTGGCTCAGGAATTCTGGCACTGAAGTGTGCAAGTCTTAAAGCTGTCAAGTTACAAGACCCTCGCACCCTTAACCCTTTAGAAAAAAAAAAACCCAGGGGTGTTCAAACTTGACAGCTTTAAGACTTGTGGACTTCAACTCCCAGAATTCCTCCTCTCGCTCTTCATCTTGATGATGTGCAGACGGACCGGGGGGGGGGGGAGGGAGCTGGAACCGGTTCTAAATGGCACTGTATATTTGTGGAACCTCTTCTATAGAAGAGGTTAGAACTGGCAGGAATCCACCCCTGGTATCAAGCTCATATGAAGTGTTAGTATTACTTTAGACCAGTGGTTCCCAAACTTGGCAACTTTAAGACTTGTGGACTTCAACTCCCAGAATTCTCCAGCCAGCTCTGCTGGCTGGAGAATTCTGGGAGTTGAAGTCCACAAGTCTTAAAGTTGCCAAGTTTGGGAACCACTGCTTTAGACTGTACCAGTAAGACCACACTTGGAATATTGCATCCAGTTTGGGTCACCAAACGTACAAAAAAGATGTTGAGGTTCTAGAAAGAGTGCAGAGAAGAGCAATAAACAAGATTAGGAGGCTGGATATTAAAACACATGAAGAATGGTTGCAAGAATTGGGTACCTTTAATGTAACAAAAAGAAAGACGAGCAGTGATACGATAGCAGTTTTCCAAAATCTAAAGGGCAGTGCTCTAAAGCACTTGAAGTTACAAGGAGAAGAAGAAGTAACAGATGAAAACGTATCATGGAGAGAAGCAACCTAGAACTAAAGAGAAATTTCCTGACAGTCAGAACATTTAATCAGTGGAAAGGCTTGGCTTCAGAAGTTGTGGGTGCTCCATTGCTCGAAGTTTTTAAGAAGAGATTGGCCAGTTATTTGTTGGAAATGGCAAAGGGTCTGCTACTTAAGCAGGGTATCATACTAAAATACCTCAAAGTTCCCTCCCAACTCCATCATTCTGTTATTCTGATAGTTAATTAAAATCTTTCTACGATTGGGAAACTTGGTAGTTACCGCAGCAGGCTTCTAATTTCATTTGAACAAACTGCAGCATAAACCCGCCTGTAGACTTCCTAATGTGCGTGGACACCATTGCCTTGTCCCTCTTGTCTGTGTAACCTGTTCAAAATATAATTCCACAAAAAGAATTTCACTCAAAACGTCTAAGCAGATTTAGTATTATAGCTTGTGGATAGATTCTCTTGTAGATGGGTGTTTAAAGAACAGGAAAATGGGAGGGGAAAAAAAGGACAGAAAAATAAGATTATTGAAGATCCTTGATATTAGAAGGATGTAAGAAGGCTGGCTATTTGGATTCGATATTTGTTAATACATTATCTGGAGTTAGGGTGAATAGTGCACTGGCGAATTTACTGCCATAAAAAACTCCAGAATAACCTCTCAAAGCTGAGTGAGAGAGCAGCAAAATGTCAAACATGACTCAGTCTCAGTAACTGTAAACTAGAAGTGTAAATATAGTGAACAAAAAGCCTTAACCAGACACTGATGGGAGTTGATATGTCACACAAAGCCCATTAAGTTGATTAGAAGTGAGGCAAAAATAATCTAACACTTCTAAGGTTTAACGTCTTGTCAGATTTTGCTTCTTAGGATGGCCCAACATGCATGTCCTTTCCACTATTCCTAGGTGATGATTCTGGTTTCGTAGGTAAATGCTTTCTTTGATACCCTTGTTTTCCGTATTCTTCAGTAATATCCCAAATGTGTTTTGCAACCAAAGAGTTCTTAAAACTTAACTACAAATGCAAATAAAAAGGTCTTTAGATATGCTTCAGTCTCTACATCAAATGTGGTGAAGACCCTCATGTGTATGAGCTCTTCTGCTCGTTTGAAAAATAGAGGGGCTTCATTGTGGCTTGAGCCCAGTGGTGGGTTTCAAATTTTTTTCAAACCTACTCTGTGGGTGTGGCCTTCTTTGTGGGAGTGGCTTGCCGGCCATGTGACCTGGTGGGAGTGGCTTGCCGGCCATGTGTTCTCTCTCTCTCTCTCTCTCTCTCTCTCTCTTTCCTTCCTTTTGTCTCTCTGTCCCTTTTTTCTTTTTTTCTTTCATCTCTCTCTCACTCTTCTTTCTTTTTTCTCTTTTTATTTATTTATTTCTTCCTTTCTTTCTCTTTCTCTCTTTCTCTGTGTCAGTCTGTCTGTCTGTCTGTCTGTCTGTGTGTGTGTGTGTGTGGCAGTGGTGGGTTTCAAAAATTTTGGGAGCCTCTTCTGTAGGTGTGGCCTGCTTTCCGGGTCCACTGGTGGAACCTCTTCCAACCGGTTCGGTAGATTTGACGAACCGGTTCTACCGAATAGGTGCGAACTGGTAGGAACCCCACCTCTGTTTGAGCCGTACCCTGGCTTGTTGTGGAAAGTAGATAAATGGTTTCTTAAATACAGGAATATCCAGTCCATGAACAATCATATTTTCTCTTCTGGAGCAGCATGGAAAGACAAAATTGTTTTCTTTAACCTGCAGTGATTTCCTCCTCTCTCTTCCTCTGACAGGATGCATCCTGTTGGCAGGTTAGTCAGAGGACCGTTTTTCCCTCCTGCTTAAGCAATATTTACCTAATCAGATATCAAAAAGGAAGGGGGCGGTTCCCAGTACCTAATCTCTCCTCGAAAGCCAGCTGTAATTCCCACATTTGGAGGGTGAGACAAGGGCTACTATTTAAACACAGTGTTTTCTTTCTAAGCAGCAACTGCAGGCTGAGAGCCGTTGTTTTATGGCAGGGTTCCAGAGGAAAGAAATGCATATACAATCCCAACTCTAATTCCAGTGGGGAAGAATGATTGCAAGGCAGTGCACAGGTCTACCACTGGCCGTCTACCTCTGTGTTGCAAGTCTTCTCACTTGACGGTCTTCTCAGCAGGGTCCAATATTTTCAGGGGCTGATAGGAACAGCATCCAAGAATTGAAAGAGACTCTTAATATAGGTGTCAAACTGGCAGCTGCTGCTGCCAAATTTGCAAGTTTCCTGACTCATCACTAGCACAAATAGCACTTTTCCCATTCTCAGCTCACAGCTCGTCTGGGGTTTAAGACAGCCAGAAGAAGGGACTGATGGATACATGGGCACTGCAGGGGAATTCCAGATGAGCCGACGGGGACAAGAGAGGTGTAATTCATTGAAGCAGAGGACTAAATGGTTGGCCAACCTGACCAGTAATGGTCCTTCTGTTGCTCCTGCATGCGTGGCGTTATCATCAGGCTTAGAAGGTGAGCAGTGATCGACACAACGAGACAAATAACTCTGTTCTTATAGCTATCTGCATTTAATGTCTCCAGAGAAGGGGAAAAAACTAGCTTCTCCTGAGACAGGATCCGTGTCCTGTGGGAAAAAGAAGGCTTTCTGCATTGGCTTATTCAAGAAGAAGAGCCTTGAGTGATCAGGACAGTGGTATATTTTATCAACCTGTGGGAAGCCCAGAAGCAGGAGATGGCACCGTCAGTGCTTCAGCAACTGCTTTCTGGAGGTAAAACAGGGCATTTGCAAATAGGACTCATGATAGTCTTATCGACCAGGAAATGTTCTCATCCTGTTGAATTGGCAATCATTCTTAAGGGCTGATTCTATGCGTGGCCCGACAAAACCGCGCTCGTCAAAATAGCGGCGTCAAAACCGCGTCGCTAAAGCCGCGATGTCATCACCGCGATGTCATCACCGTGGCGACAACAGCGCGGCGACAGAAGGGCGCTTTAAAACAGCGCGGTGGCAGAAAGCCGATTTAAATTAAGGTAAGGGTTAGGATTAGGTTTAGGGGTTTGGTTTAGGGTTAAGTTAGGGTTAGGTTTGGGTTAGGTTTAGGGTTAGGTTTAGGGTTGGTTTAGGGTTAGGGTTAGGTTTAGGGTTAGGTTTAGGGTTAGGTTTAGGGTTGGTTTAGGGTTAGGTTTAGGTTTAGGGTTAGGTTTAGGGTTAGGTTTAGGGTTAGGTTTAGGGTTAGGTTTAGGGTTAGGTTTAGGGTTAGAGTTAGGTTTAGGGTTAGGTTTAGGGTTAGGGTGCTGAGTGCTTCGGAAGGCGCGGATTTGCCCTCCGCGGTTATGTCGTCGCGCTAGGGTCGCCGTTTTCCTAAGCGCTTCGGACGGCACGGATTTGCCCTCCGCGCTTATGTCAGCGCGGATAAGGGCTTCGCAGTTTTGTCGGTGAACCGATTTTATGCTAGGTAGAACAGCATGTTTATGTCATTAACCTGTCAGCCCAACCACTGGTTGACCCCAAATTCAACCTACAAGGCAAGAAGCATCAACATCCAGATTTGGGAATTCTGAATTTAGCAAGTCTCCATCTAAAAACTTTATATGCTCTAGCTTCTATTGTTAGTAGGATGAAACTGCACGCCAAATCTGACCATTGGTATTAATTTAGATCGATTGGGGGTGGCCCTTCTTGAAAATTCTTGAAGCTAATAATGACAGGAGATGGCTTTTCCATACAAAGCATGTGGTTAAATACCGCTTTACGATCTTTATTCAAACATTTCTCTCATGGTTCTGGCGAGATTCCACCCGTTTGTCTTCTCCAACTACGTAAATTAAACAAAGACCAATGAAAAGAGATTAAAAATTATTCCTCAAGCGATGCTTTCCCAAGACACATAATTGTTTAGCCGAGGATGTTCTGCACCAATGAATAGGAAATCTCTGCACTTGCCAAACTTATTACTGGGAGACCTTTAATTGGAGCTGAGCGTAGTTACTGGAAAGAAGGAAAAGATCTAAATGCAAAATTCTCGTAAGATAAAGTCCCCAGAAGGAGTCTTGTCTGTCTTCCAATTCACTACAATAGCTTTGTGGGTCGTCCCCCCCCCCGCTCTTCTGCCAAGTAATCAATAAATGCAGATTGGTGAGGAGAAGTTAGGGCCGCAGGCTTTCTCTCCCCCCCTCCCCTCTTTCCACTGTAGGCAACAAACACATCGTGCACAGCATCTCCACTGCAGACAAAAGCCAAGTATGCTGCAATCTCCCCTCAGATTGATGCAGTTTGACAGATAAAACTGGGGCTCCTGTTTGTCTTGTCACTACAAAGGTCATGCCATTGCCTTCCAAGGGTACAACATGCTGTGATGATTTATTGAGTAGACCCCGCAGCTGTTTCTTCGGCTCCAACCTGCAGTGGCTGAGTCACAAAAGACACACAAACACGCAGAGGTTTTTTTCCCCCCAAGACAGCTACAACCTCATTAACTAAAAGTAAGATCTGAGACAGAGATCTGATGGATCAGGCTGAAGGGCCTCCTGCCTTCTGTCTCATTCAGTGGCCAACTAGTTTCCTTCAGAAAGCTTCCACGCGGATAACCTTCTTATATAGAGAGATTATTCTACTTCCAAACTGTTGAGTCTCACGGATATGAAGCAACCTGCCCACAAGTTCATCCTGAACGGCCCAGGAATCAGGAAAAGCTGGGGAAGAGTTAATATCTGGTGTGCAGCACCCTGGAAACTCCCTTCCCACCTTCTCTCGTCTTCCACTTGCAAACAGAACAGTGATGTTCACCCTTTAGCTGTGCGCGTCGTATTTGACAACTATGAATGTCTGCAATGAAGCGCCAGAGTGATAATGGGGGAGAACGGCAGCTCGAAGAAGTGCCAATCCATCACAGTGCAGATGAAAGTGGACATATTGAAAAGAGTAGTGGTGGGGAGAAAATGGTGAATGCTCTTTTGGCACAAATCAGTCCATGATTGGAAGAATCATTAAGAGCAAAGAGAAGATGATGGGACATGGGAAAAATTCAGTGTCCGCCCATGATGGGAAAGGGGATGGAAGAGATGAGACACTGCCCACCACGTGGATTGAATATTAGCACCAGTGGTGTGTGCCGGTTAGCCTAATGCTGATCCAGAAGAAGACTAAGAGCTTGTTTCATGATTTGCAACAGAAGGCTGGTGAAAGGACTGCTGAAGACATATTTAGCAATAGCAATAGCAGTTAGACTTATATACCGCTTCATAGAGCTTCCAGCCCTCTCTAAGCGGTTTACAGAGTCAGCATGTCGCCCCCAACAACAATCCAGGTCCTCATTTTACCCACCTCGGAAGGATGGAAGGCTGAGTCAACCCTGAGCCGGTGAGATTTGAACCGCCGAACTGCAGCTAACAGTCAGCTGAAGTAGCCTGCAGTGCTGCACCCTAACCATTGCGCCACCTCGGCAAGAAACGAGTGGTTCCTATGTTTTAAGGCTCACATGAAATTGCAAAATATGAAAGTGAGGGCAGATGTGGGAGTACAGATAAAGATGCAGACAAGGAGTTAGCAATAGCAATTAGACTTATATACCGCTTCATAGGGCTTTCAGCCCTCTCTAAGCGGTTTACAGAGTCAGCATATCGCCCCCAACAACAATCCGGGTCCTCATTTCACCCACCTCGGAAGGATGGAGGGCTGAGTCAACCCTGAGCCGGTGAGATTTGAACCGCCGAACTGCAGAACTGCAGTCAGCTGAAGTAGCCTGCAGTGCTGCATTTAACCACTGCGGAGGACCGTGACTCCTCCTTTACCGAAAAAAAGTCCAATTAAACTGCTCTAAGTTATGAAAGCCTTAATACCTGGATGAAATATGTAACAAGGTGTCAGGAAGGGGGAAAGGAAGCTGTGTAGGTTGACAGGTTATTAATACAACTCATTGTCTGTCATCAGCTACTGACTGACTCACCTGACTGACAGGACAAGAGAGGCTAATCAAAGCAAGAGACCCACAACAGGCACTAACTATTTCAATCATTAACTTTTATTTGTGCAACTGGTTTGGAAAACGGCGTTTTCATTGGCTCTCCTGGTTGTGGAGTAGTTGAGCTAATAATAGCAAGACCTAACAAACCTCGTCAAAGAAAAGCAGGCAAATTGGCTCAAACAAGTTAAGAAAGCTTGAGAACTGTAGCGGAAAGAGACGATAAAACCAGACACGAC
Organism: Thamnophis sirtalis; assembly: GCF_051295495.1. Taxonomy (NCBI): domain Eukaryota; kingdom Metazoa; phylum Chordata; class Lepidosauria; order Squamata; family Natricidae; genus Thamnophis; species Thamnophis sirtalis. Next base: position 172,758,921 of record NW_028261383.1, on the reverse strand, counting down.
TGAGCGCCTTGTTTAGGAACAGAAATTGTGGTTCCCCATCCTTTGGGCGTAACTCAAGGACTGCGTACGGTGAAATCTTCCTTCCATCGAGCGGAAGGTGCTGGTTTTGTGTTCTTTCAGTACAGGGGGAGACCAACAACACACAGCAGCCACAACTTGTTCCAATGCTAAGCGAAGCGGTTGCTAAGTGGGTTTTGATCCATTTTCTCACTTTGCTTGCCAGAGTTAAGTGAATCACTGCCATTGTTAAGTGAGTCAAACGGTCGTTAAGTGAGTTGGGCTTCCCCCCATTAACTTTGCTTGTCGGAAGGTGGCAAAAGGGGATTCCCCCAAGGACACTGGGACCGTCATAAACGAGTCAGTTGCCAAGCATCTGAATTTTGATCCAGGATGCAGGATGCAGAAATGGTCCTGAGTGTGAAAAACAGTCCTAAGTCCCTTTTTTTCAGTGCTTTCGTAACTTTGAATGGTCACTGAACGAACTGCTGTAACTCAAGGACAGCTGCCAAGTGAGTTTTGCTCCCTTCTACCACCTTGTTGCCACAGTTTCTAAGCGAATCATTCCAGTTTAAGTTAGCAATACGGTCGTTAAGTGAATCTCGCTTCCCCCTTGTCGGGCGGTCGCAAAAGGGGATCACGCGACCCCCCCCTCCAGGACCCTGCAACCGTCCTAAATACAAGTCAGTTGCCAAGCATCCAAAGTTTAATGATGGGGATGAAAGCTTTTTTCTTCCAGGCGTTAGGAATGAATGAAATGGTGCTTTTCCTCCTTTTCTACACTTTTCAACTTCTCCCAATTAAATTAGGTTTGTCCTCTTTTAATAATACAGCAACCTTTTCCCAGCCTAGAGCGGGCTGAAGCTGTGGGAGTCACAACATACCTGATTAAGAAAGCCTACCCTATTTCAGGTGTTGGATCTCCTGGACAGAAGCCGCTTGATTGGAGCAAAAACAAACTCTGATTTTCACCGAGCTGCCAGCTTATGGCAGGCCTTACAATGAAATTAGCAAATCTGTGCTAATTTCATGCAGACAGTGCGTAAACAGCAATACTCGGAACAAAAACATGCACATTCCTATAAATAGTTTTTGCTTGAATTGCGAATCAAGGAAACAGTAAACAGAAACAGAGAAGAAATCAGCCTGGCTTTCTTTTACAAAAAAAATAATAATGATTATAATGACAAGCCTGCGCTCAAATACATGTCTTCGTTATTAAGCCTGATTACATTTACCAAATCGCTACACATTGCAGTCAAAACTACGGGGAAAAGATGGGGCTTCTGATGTAGGACCTCTGCCATCGTCATCTGGACATCATCTTAAGTGTTGTTCCTAAACGTATTGTGAACTACCAAAATATCGTAATTCCAAATTTTCCCAGCCAGGGGTCTCCAGATGTAGTAAGATTACACCTCGTAACCTCCTTAGCCAAGAGCATAAACTGGATATCTAGTCTGCAGCTTGCAGCACAGGGGCTCAAGTGGTTAGGACACTGGGTTGGAGGTTAGGAATCCTGTGTTTGAGACCCAAGTGCTGCTCTGTGGCGGGGTGAGCTCCTGTCATTTGCTCCAGCTCCTTGATGAGGGCATGGAAAGAGCCCCTACCCGAGAACCCCCCCCCCAGAAATGGCGATGTCACTGGTTAATCTTTTCAACCCAGAAGCACCTCAAACAATGCTTCCTACACTAACGAGATGGGGCACTGCAGCTTGAGAAAATTACAAATCAAATTCAAGGAAGCCACAGAAAACCATCAGAAATGAATAAAACAATTCCCACCTGTGCTCAAGTGATGCTCTCCTGGGAGGACAAGCCCACCTCCCTCAAAGCATCCTGACATATTTGCAGAAAGCTCTGTGACTATAAGAGATTTAAACATTTGATGCTCTGGAGTATTTGGGACACCAGTGATTAAATTTACCCATTTATTATTTACCCCAGTCTAGCCATTCCATCCACTTGATGTAATGAGATGCAGTTCCCAAAAGCTTATGCCTTTTAATGACTATGATTAGTCAGAAAAAGTGCCATCAGATTTCTGATTTTTTTTTGCTGCCATACACAGTTCTCCTCCTACAAAGCTGTGCCACCATTAAGATAAAAAGATCAATGCCAGCTTCCTAATCTAACTCCTACCAAGAGAGGAGAATCATAACTGCCTAAAAGCAATATTCTCGTAAACAAAGGGACGCTAGGTTTTGACCAAAGAGGACATCACATCGTCCCCTGTGCTCTCTGCTAATGAGTCTATTTTCCTTAAAACATCCTTGGCAGAGGTCCACTGTTTAAAGTTATGGTCAAGTTCCTGATAAGATGTGCTACCAAGCTGTTGTGACCCAGCAGGAGCTGTTGGAGCTGCCACCAGACTCCGACAGCGAGGGGCCCTATGAGTCGGCCCTGGAGGATGTGGAGGACCCTGGACAGGGTTCCGACTCCAAGCAGGGCGCAGAGAGACTGGTTGGCCACCAGGAGGCGCCTGAGCCTTGGACCAGTGGGGAGGAGACAAGGGAGAGTGATCCAGAAACCAGCAGTTGAGTTGTTTCTGGATGCCCACAATCGAAGAGCTAATAGGCGTCAGGAACAGTTATGCAAGTACAGGAGGTAATTGCGCTCAGCTGGTGGTCATTAGGCTCCTCTCCAGACTATAAAAAAGACTGCTTGTGCACACGCCCCTTTTGCAGAAGTCAACGCATTGACTAATGAGAACTGTTGTAACTAACTTGGCAGGCTGGATTGCTGCCAAGGTTTGTCTGAGTTGCTGCCAAGGTCCTTATCTGTTTGTTTGCCTGGCTTTCAGCCACCGAGATGTTGGTTTCTTGCTATTAAAGTACATTCTAGTTAAGCTTGTCTCGGCTTTCGTTACTGGACAGAGGAGGGGGTCAGAACACCAAGCCATCTCCAAATTTTGTTGTTTATACTCTGTTCCTTAAGAAAATAATTAGAAGGTGGCAAAAGCACCAGAAAGTTTGAACTTTGGCATAAATTCCAAGTCCACAGAGGATACTTTATAACTACCAGCTCTTGGGCATCTCTCAGCTGCTTTGGGTGGGTGGGTGGGTGGTTTCCTGGCATGCTGTAAGGAAATGGGTTGGTGTGACTTTCCATTACCTCTCTTAATAGTCATTCAATAAAATCTTATTTGTCATTCCACCTTGGTGGGAGCATGTTTCTTCTTAATCCTAAAAACCTATATGCCCTACTGCAACCATGAGTATATTCAGCTTGTGATCAACAATTCCAAAATCCTGGGCGGATGCGTAAGTTGAATTGTACCTCCCGGAATCCTTGATCATCGGCCTCGAGGAAAACACAGGTTTAGCCATGGCCAAGTCCAAGAACCATACTACACACAATCAATCTCACAAATGGCACAGAAATGGCATTAAGAAACCCAGGTCACAAAGATACGAATCTCTGAAGGGGGTAGATCCCAAATTCCTGAGGAATATGCGCTTTGCAAAGAAGCACAACAAGAAAGGACTGAAATAAATGCGGGCTAATAATGCTAAAAATGCTAAATAACCAGCCTGACTTTCCATAGCAAAGACAACTACCTTGATTAGTAATTGGGTGACAGCTTTTCCATGTACCATCTTTCACCCAAAAGTATTTTATATTAATAAAAAGGAATGTAATATGTAAAAAAAAAAACAATTCCAAAATCCTTATTAGATGTAGTATTTCTAAGCCCGATATCCCATTTTATAGATTTTTTTTTTCTTGAGAAGAACTTCATTCTTGTTTCTACAAAACGTCCGTCTGCTGTATGTCCATGAAGATTCTCAGTCAAGATCACCCCAAAAGTGCTTTTGCAAAAGGCAGCCGGACTTCCTTTGTTTTTGCTTGAAGGCATTTAGCTTCTTAATTCAAGAAGCTTCTTCAGTTACGAATGAATGGATTCGGAACTGAATTTATTAGGAACCATTCATTCAGAAATGAAGACCCTTCTTGAATGAGAAGTGAAACGTCATCAATCAAAAAACAAAGACAGTTCAGTTGCCTTTTGAAAAAAGCACCTCTGGGACTCAGTCTGTTACCTCCATTTCACTTTTCTAATTTATCAAGATCATTTTCAGTTTGGCTTTTATCTTCTAAGGACTTAATTACCCCACCCAGTTCAGTGTGGTTTATCAATTTAATAAGGGGAAAGGGGAAGGAGAGGAGGAAGGAAGGAAATAGAGAAGGAAGGGAGGGAGAAAAGAAAAGAAAGAGAAAATAAGGTGGGATGTAGAGGAGAGGTAGGGGAAGAAGAAAGAGGTAAGGTGAGGTGGGCGGGAGGGAGAGAAAGAGAAGGAGAGGAGGGAGGAAGAGAGAAAAAGAGAAGGACAGAGGGCAGGAAGGAGAAGACAGAGAGTAGGAGTAGGGGAGAAGTAAGGGAAGGAAGAAGGGGAAGGAGAAGAGGAAGGAAGGAAGTAGAGAAGGAAGGGAGGGAGAAAAGAAAAGAAAGAGAAAATAAGGTGGGATGTGGAGGAGAGGTAGGGGAAGAAGAAAGAGGTAAGGAGAGGTGGGCGGGAGGGAGAGAAAGAGAAGGAGAGGAGGGAGGAAGAGAGAAAAAGAGAAGGAGAGAGGGCAGGAAGGAGAAGACAGAGAGTAGGAGTAGGGGAGAAGTAAGGGAAGGAAGAAGGGGAAGGAGACGAGGAAGGAAGGAAGTAGAGAAGGAAGGGAGGGAGAAAAGAAAGGAAAGGGAAAATAAGGTGGGATGTGGAGGAGAGGTAGGGGAAGAAGAAAGAGGTAAGGTGAGGTGGGCGGGAGGGAGAGAAAGAGAAGGAGAGGAGGGAGGAAGAGAGAAAAAGAGAAGGAGAGAGGGCAGGAAGGAGAAGACAGAGAGTAGGAGTAGGGGAGAAGTAAGGGAAGGAAGAAGGGGAAGGAGAGGAGGAAGGAAGGAAGTAGAGAAGGAAGGGAGTGAGAAAAGAAAGAGAAAATAAGGTGGGATGTGGAGGAGAGGTAGGGGAAGAAGAAAGAGGTAAGGAGAGGTGGGCGGGAGGGAGAGAAAGAGAAGGAGAGGAGGGAGGAAGAGAGAAAAAGAGAAGGAGAGAGGGCAGGAAGGAGAAGACAGAGAGTAGGAGTAGGGGAGAAGTAAGGGAAGGAAGAAGGGGAAGGAGAAGAAGAAGGAAGTAATTAGAGAAGGAAGGGAGGGAGAAAAGAAAAGAAAGAGAAAATAGGGTGGTGTCATAGCAGGTGCGAAGGATGGTAAACAATGCATTCCAAATTATACCTTATAACCTTTTAAATGGAATAATAATAATATAAGAATGGCAAAGAAAAAGAATAACTATGGGAATGTATACCTATAACTGTATGTAAGAGAATAAATGACAGTAAAAATATAAAGCACAATATAGGTAAATAATATTTGGTCATAAGTAGCTAAGTATAAATAAATAAAGAATTTTACATAAAAATGGATAACGAATAAGGGGACCATGAATGTAAGATAGAAATGTATAGAAGGGAAAACACTAACTGCAAAGAAACCGATTTGGAACTGCTGTATGATATACGATGGAACTTCTTGTTCCTATGTTGTTTTTAAGTTAGGTGGTTATATTTGTTAATGTGTTTATGTGTTCTGTTGATGTGCTTATGTGTATAAAATAAAAATTCAAAAAAATATATATCAATTTAATAAACATTCCCTCTACCTTTTTGTTCAAATCGTTAATAAAAATGAAGAATGCCAATATGCCAACCCTCCCTAAAAAAAACAAAACACCCCATTCCCTTAATCTTAGCTCAGTAGCTAATTGGCAGGCATACATTGGTGATTTTAACGATTTTGGTTAGCAAGTCAATAAAAATTGATGCAGACCTGATCAGCACCTTGGACAGAAGGACTATTTGGTCTGGCCATGATAGTAATAGCCCTATATACTTAGAAGGCACTGTGATAGGAAAGTTCCATCTTTTATTAGGGCTTCCGAGGTGGCGCAGTGGGTAGAGTGCAGTACTGCAGGCCGCTTCAGCTGACTGCTAGTTCAGCAGTTCAGCGGTTCAAATCTCACCGGCTCAGGGTTGACTCAGCCTTCCATCCTTCCGAGTTGGGTGAAATGAGGACCCGGATTGTGGGGGCAATGTGCTGACTCTGTAAACTGCTTAGAGAGGGCTGAAAACCCTATGAAGCGGGATATAAGTCTAACTGCTATTGCTATTGCTATAGCAGTGATGGTGAACCAATGGCATGCATGTCACAGGTGGCACGCGGAGCCATTTGTCAGGGCACACGAGGCGCTGGCCAGCTGAGTTCACCCTTTTTTAAAGCCATTTTTGCCCTCCCCAGGCTCCATAGGCTTTATAGGAGCCTGGGGAAGGCAAAAAGAGCCTTCCCCGCCCTCTGGAGGCCCCCCAGAGGCTTCAGGATCTTCCCTGAAGCCTCCGGGGTGCAAAAAAAATGGCCCTATGGGCAAACCGGAAGTTCAGGAACGGGCTTGGAGGGTTATTTTGACTGTTCCAGAGACTTCAGGGAAGCCTCCTGAAGGTCCCTGAAGCCTCCGGAGGGCTTCCGGGGGCGGGCGGGGGAAGCTGTTTTCGCCTTCGCACATGCGCAGATGAAGTGCTAGTCGTTACTTATCAAGCCCTACATGGCATCGGACCTGGGTACCTGAGAGACCGCCTCCTGCCGATTACCTCCCATAGACCGATTAGATCTCACAGATTAGGCCTCCTCCGGATCCCATCTGCCAGCCAATGTCGGCTGGCGACTCCCCGGGGGAGAGCCTTCTCTGTTGCAGCTCCGGCCCTTTGGAACGACCTCCCCGTTGAGATCCGGACCCTTACTACCCTCCCGGCCTTCCGCAAAGCCACTAAGATCTGGCTGCTCCGGCAGGCTGGGGGGCTGTTGAAATAGCCAGCCCCACTGTAACTATGAATGTTGTGTATTTTACATTGTTGTTTATCTATTTGTCTGTTTATCCCCTTCCTTTGTTTATTGTAAGCCGCCCAGAGTCCTTCAGGAGTGGGCGGCATACAAGACCAATAAAATACAAATAAAAATACAAAATACAAATACCCCAGACTCCTATAAAGCTTCTGGAGCCTGGGGAGGGAGAAAAAAGAATGCCAAAAATGGGGGGGGTGACACCTGTAGTGCATGCATGTACACTGGGGGGGTCGTGCATTGCATTATGGGTGTGGCACACCCGCACACGCCCCCCTGAGCTCCCCCCACTTATGGCACATGAGCAGGGGTGGGTTTCTTGCCCCGTTCCAATCGGTTCGGTTGGAACGAGGCCGACGGCGTCCTCGCGCACGCGTGCGGCGTCCTCGTGCATGCGTGCGGCACGTGCGTGCATGCGTGCGGCGCACGCATGCATACTAGCGTCTGTGCGATGCTCCAGCTGCTCCTGGAGGATCACGCAGGCGCTGTATGCGTCCTGCGCATGCGTGGAAGCGCAGAATTAGTCAAAACCGGGTAAGGAGCGGGCACGGGCGCGCAGGCGCGGGTGGGCCCTTTGCCGTTCCCGGAAGTTACTTACTTTCGGGTTCGGCGACCAACCGGTTCGCAGGGACCGCCGCGAACCAGCTGAAACCCACCCCTGCACATGAGCCAAAAAATGTTCGCCATCGCTGAACTAGAGTATTAGCTGCTCATTTTCAAATTGTATCTTCTCTTAAGATGAAGCTGCCTTGAAATGCCATCCCTTGCCTTGAAATTACTTCCCTTGAAATGCCATCATTTGCTTTGAAATGGCACCTGGGCAACAGAAGAGGTCAAACAAAGGCTTAGGTCAATGCATGTATAATGGTCAAGTAGATCCTGGAGATGCATGTTTCAGAGGCAGCTCAAATGTTTTAAGGAATCTACAAATGCAGAAAACGACGAATGTGTGGCAAAGTGTGAAGAGGGAGTCACACATTATAGCCTTTTGCTTTCAACAGGAGAAATAACACATGACGGGATGGATGCCTCGAGTGACTTAATAGCTGTGAAATCTGGGTACCAAAGGGGTCATCTGGAGCTCACGGTGTTTATAACTGCTCGAGGGTCATACAAATTGCATGACGTGCACTTCAGAGCAGGCAGGCAGAGTCAAGCCATCTTTATCACATGCAGAAATTCAGCATTCAGAAAAATGCTCCGGTAGGCTTCTAATAGCCACCATCCATCTTCACAAACCTTCCTCAGGACTGTTCCTTTAAGGCGGGGCTCTCAAACTCCTGGCCTGTGAGCCAGATGTGCTGGCCATGCCCAAGCCTGGTTTAGTGAAGGTGGAAAAAGTCCCGATACATCACATGAAGCTGCCGTGATGTGAGTTTGACACCCCTGCTTTAAGGAATGTGCCTCCAGCCTGCTTGGCCTCTTCTAACCTGATCTCCAAGAGGAGCCCAAGTGCCTCCCGTGGAGATTCGTACCCTCACCACCCTCCAGGCCTTCCGCATAGCCCTTAAAACCTGGCTGTTCCGACAGGCCTGGGGCTAAAGATTCGCTGCCCCTATCTCGAATGGTATGATTGTTGTGCTTTTAACTATGTATAGTTTTGTGTTCTTGTTAAACTGTTTGTATCCCTCTTTCCCTTTTTGAGTTGTGAGCCGCCCTGAGTCCCCTTAGGGAAAAGGGCGGCATACAAATGAAATAAAACTCTAAACTCTAAACTCTCGTAGCCTCTGGAGCCAGAAGAAACGGGCCTTGGAATTCAAGGGTTGAAGTGCCAGGATGGATGAGTTGAGGCACAAAGTGGCCAGGGCAATTCCTTCCTCTCTTTCACTATATGTACCCATCCATTTATATAGACAGAGAACCAGTAAGCAAAAACCATCCCAAAAGATAATGGAAACCTTTTTTGCAAGCCTAATTGCTGTGCATAACGAGATGAGAGTTTTTAAAAAGATATGAGCAATAGAAAGGAGTTATTCATCATTTCTTCATCGGTCAAGAATGGCAATCATCCTACCTTCCCCAAAGAGCAACCAGGCTGAAAAAAATTGGCTCTGAGGGGCAGTTTTTTTTATAATAGCAATAGCAGTTAGACTTATATACCGCTTCATAGGGCTTTCAGCCCTCTCTAAGCGGTTTACAGAGTCAGTATATCGCCCCCACAGTCTGGGTCCTCATTTCAGCCACCTCGGAAGGACAGAAGGCTGAGTCAACCTTGAGCCGGTGAGATTAGAACCGCTGAACTGCAGATAACAGTCAGCTGAAGTGGCCTGCAGTGCTGCACCCTAACCACTGCGCCAAATCGGCTCTTTGCACAGGATCAGGGCTGAGTAGGGAGGTTTCCTCTGGCCCAGCCATTCTCTACTTCTGGTTGGTCAGGAAGCATAAAAGAATTTTAGGCAGACTATGATACCCAGTTGTTTTCTCTATACAATGTTTCTCCTGCCATGAAACACCCATGAAAAACAGCTGGAATACTTACTGCCTTATCCAAAGTCAGCTTGGATTGTTGCTTGCTAACTTTCAAAGACTCTCTTCTCACATAGCTCTCAAATATCTATTTTCAACTTGAGGTTCTCCTGAAGCACTTCTCATATTTTCTGCAATTGGGGGGGGGGGGCACAAAATAAACACTCAGAAAGTGCTGGAACCATCCGGTAGACAAAGACCCCTGTCTTTAAGAACACAGGAGTTTACATTTATAGTTATAATTGTATTTGAATATGCCTTCCCTTCTTCTCCATTTTTAAAGATCCTATTAAATTAAACTCCTAAAAAAATCAGAAATCCAATATTTATTTACCATTTGAATTATTTTATGCATCTCGTGACATAATAGTAACAACAGTTAGCGGATGATTTGGTTATAACATTAACCTTCTTCTCCATTTTTAAAGGTCCTATTAAATTAAACTCCTAAAAAAATCAGAAATCCAATATTTATTTACCATTTGAATTATTTTATGCATCTCGTGCCATAATAGTAACCACAGTTAGCGGATGATTTGGTAATGACATTAACCCAACCACAGGAATCTAGTAAGGTTTTAATGAACATGATTAATCAATATGGCCAAGTGTCCGGATTTAAAATAAATTTAGGGAAAACAAAGATGCTAGTTACAAATATGAACACTAAACAAAGAGAAGAATTAGAAGGAATGACAGGGTGTGAAATAGTTAGAAAGGTCAAATATTTAGGAGTCTATATTTCAACCTCAAATGGGAAGCTATATAAGTATAATTATGAACCACTATGGCACAGCATACAGACAGAGATGAAAAACTGGGAGAAATTACAATTATCCTTGCTGGGAAGAATAGCAGCAGTAAAAATGAATATTCTACCTAAATTTTTATTTCTTTTTCAAATGTTACCAATACTTTAAAAAGATGCGAATTTGCTAGAATGGCAGAAGGGCATTAATAAATTTGTATGGGCAGGGAAGAAGCCGAGAATAAAACTAAAAATAATGCAAATATTTAAATATTTGTAAAAGTTTGTTTTTTTAAATTTTCATTAAAAAAAATAGTAACAACAGTTAGCATAAACTTGAGGTAATTTTTTTTCTTCAACGAAAACCTCTCTGGGGCTAGAGTTGAGAGGATCGTCAGTCTGAAATCTTGTTTTGAGAAAGTCAGCGTTGTATTTCATATTCACACTTTTCTTTTTGGATTACTTCTGAAAGATCACAGTTCAACCTAGCACAGTGTTTGTCTGTTCACAGTCAGTAGCTACTCTTAAGACCACTGTTGTCAATAGCTGTCAATATTCTTGAATTTTACTTCTACCATTACTCCTCATATCCTACGGAGAACTCATTTTCAGCCACTGATTCATTTTTGGGAACCAGCTGACAGATGATGAGCTGAGGAAGAAGGGAAGCTGAGGGGGAAAAGAGGCTGGGGATAAACATGGGGAAGTTGCAACAGAAAACGGGTCGGCCTCTGTGGTCTTCAGAGCAGAGTTAAGAATAACTGTTCTTGGGGACAGAATCTGACATTTCACTCAGTGATGATGGCTTCTGTGATGTTCAGGCACTTGAGAGAAGCACTTGAGCCCTAAATAATGGAACAGATTTGCTGGTTTCCCTCAGGACACTTTCTCACTTCCTCTTTGTCATCGTTCAACTCTTAACACAGCATGCAAATCCTCTATCATTGGGGTGGAGGGGTGGAAGGTGAGGGGAGAAGAAGGGATTTCAAACAAAATATTAGAAAATAATATATTAAGGACTGAATAATCTTGAACTGATTGCAGGTAGTTCAAGTGAGACTATGATCTAATGGCAGCATTCGGGAAAGATCACCAAGAGCCCACTAGCCCGGTGCCGCCAAGTTGATTTGGAGAACAAATCCCGGAATTCTCATCCAATGTGGCTGAAGGGCATGAGGGAGGGGAGAGGACTGGAATAAAAGACTTACAACCATTCTTTTAGTGAGCAAAGTTACATCAATATGGAAAAAAATATGAGTTTTTCACACTTGCTACCATTGCAGCCCTCTCAAAATTTGGATGCTTGGTGACTGGCTCATATTTATGATGGGAGAACCAGTTGTTAACTTTCTAAGCAGTTGGGAGAACCGGTTGTTGGAAGAAATCTCCTTTTGTTTTCTTCCACTTTTACAGGGCTAATCCTGTAAGGAAGGCAGGAAGGAAACATTCTGGTGTTGTTTCTAGTCTCATCTTTATTGACCTGCTTACAGAAACTGCCTCTCTGGTTAACCCTTATTACCATTGTCACAGCTAAGGTGAAGTGCCCATCGACCTGAGTGACATTGACTTGGCCATGCCCACACGATCACATGACCACCGAGCCCCGCCCACCCAGCTGGACATTAGGGCAGAGAACTGGTTGGTAAATTATTTGAATCCCACCACTGTTGCAGAGTCTTGGGGTGTGTGTGTGTGTCATGTGACCACCTTTTGTGACTTTCTGTCAAGTAAAGTCAGTGGGGAATCCAGGTTCACTTAAGAACTGTGTTACTAACTTAACAACTGCAGTGATTCACTTAAACAACTGTTACAATAAAGGTCTCAAAACGGAGCAAAACTCATGTAAACAACTGTGTTAGCATTCCAAGTACCATGTAGAATCAAATCAGAATCGAAGGCAAAACGATGCTTAAAGTTCCAATTTAATAAAGCAGGCATGTTGGCACATAGCTGTGGGATCCCAACTCTGGAAGTTACATCAGAATCCCACTCAGTTAAAAGTTCATGATCTTGTCCCCACACCCACAATCTATCACATGGTCCAATCTCCTTCTTCCATGCTGGCGTCCATGCCCAGCTTCTTCCGGTCAGGTGTGAAAGTGCGGAGACAAAGGATGACCTTGGCTTCTAGCAAAGAATGAAAAACAATACATTCCAAAATCCTACTCCTTCTAATCTCCCCTCCCATTGACTATACTTAAAGAAACAGCATAATGAAATAAGAGAACGTGTGGCAGGCCAAAATTCTAAAAGGAATATAAATGCAGGCCTGACAAACTGTCTTCCTTAGCAACCTAAACCTTGAGCTCAAATGTGGTTGTAAATCGAAGACTACCTGTACTTGTGGTTACTCAGCCTCTTAGCTTAATCTCCTTTATAAGGCTATTGTAAGGATAAAGTAGGATTCCCCACCCTTTCTGCCTTGACAAATGATAGGATTAAAAGAGCAGGTAAACACACAAGGCAATCTACCAAAGGTAGACTTCTGCCTTGTTAGACTTCTGCCATTTCCAAAGTCAAGATGAGAACCTGTTTTGAGGGATGACTTGTGATGGTAGGACTGAAAGAAGACAAGCTCCCTCCATGCTTTTTAAAGTAGCTTTACAGCGAATAAGGCCAGCAGCTCAGACAAGATAGGTAGATATTCAGGCAGGGCCGGATTTAGATGAAAAGAGGCCCTAGGCTATTCCACTTATGAGGCCCTTTCACCTCCCGTTTTTAAGTTTGTAAATTACATGAGAGACAATAAAATACATCATTACTGTGATAGATATCAATATATATATCAATATATATAGCTGGCCTCCCGACGGAGGGCGGCTCTGCTCTGCGGCAAAGGCAGCGAGGCCAGCCGCCTCCCCTGCTGCGCTCAGCTGCCCGGCTCGGCCCCCTCGCCCTCACCTGCCTGGCCGCTGGTGGGCTCCGCGTCAACGGGGCGGCTACTGGGAGCGGCCGCGCCTCTCGCCCGACTGCCGGTGCCGGGAACGTGGGCGGTCTCCCCAACTGTCGCGGCGCTGGAACAATCTTAACCAATACATTTTTATGTTTGTTTATTAGTCATATGCGTAGAATTTCTCCTTATTTTCGGTTCAGTGTTTTAGTGTTCACTGTTTTTAGAATAGTGTAATTTTAATTTTGCTAACAATATGAATGTAGGCCCCTCTTGATCTTGAGGCCCTAGGCTGAAGCCTAGTTAGCCTATAGGAAAATCCGGGCCTGTATTCAGGAGTGGGGCCTGGAAGCTCACACAGACACCCTTAGGATCAGAAACATCGTCAGGATGTGGTCCAAACAGTCAAGATGGAAATCTTGATGGTGTACTCAAAGCGCCACCTGGTTTTTATGTGCATCACACATTAAAAAAAAAAACAGGCAGGGCTTTGATCCCACACCTCGTGGACATCCCCAGTTATGGGCCAAGCTATGCAAGAAGGGTCAACGTTCATGTGGGAAACATTAATAGGCATTGTTTTAAAGCCCTACATGGCATCGGACCTGGCTACCTGAGAGACCGCCTCCTGCCAATTACCTCCCAAAGATCGATTAGATCGCACAAACTTGGCCTTCTCCGGATTCCATCTGCCAGCCAATGTCGGCTAGCGACCCCCCCGGGGGGAGAGCCTTCTCTGTTGCAGCTCCGGCCCTCTGGAACGATCTCCCCATTGAGATCCGGACCCTTACTACCCTTCCGGCCTTCTGTAAAGCTATTAAGACCTGGCTGTTCCGGCAGGCCTGGAGCTGTTGAAGTATCCAGCCCCACTTTTAAGTTATGAATGTTGCTGTAATTTTAAATTGTTGTATTGTCTTATATGTTCCCCCTCCCTTTTTTTAAAAAAAAAATACGTTTATTTCCATTTCATTTCATACAATCACATGTATACTGTGCATGACCGGGGCATATAACATTGAATAATAAACACAGCCCTCGCTTTCATAGACCATACCCCCCAAAATACAAACCCAATATGCCACCTTGCCCCACCATACACCCTCTTTCACCCCCTCCAACTTACATTCTTCCTTCCAACATTCCCCTCTACTACCTACTTCCCCTCCCCCTCTATCGCTCCTCTCTCCCAATACATTCCCTCCCTTCCTTCTCCTCCTACCTCCAATCCTCTCTCCCACCCTCGCTACCCCTCTTTCTTCTTTCACTCTACTCCTCCCTTCGGTGTATTTCTATTGTCTATCAATATATTCAGCTTGTCCTATTTTTACACTAACATTAAAAAGCCACAGTATACAAGTGCAATCATGTGCTTTGAGATCTAAGACATATTATATTTCCCCCCCTCCCCCCCTAAAACCCCACCTCCCTTCCCTCCCCCCGACTTCCCAGAGCCCGTACACGGTGTAGCTTTTTAACAAACACAGTCTAAGGCAGGGGTGGGTTTCTCGCCCCGTTCCAACCGGATCGGTTGGAACGAGGCCGGCGACGTCCTCGCGCACGCACGCGGCGCGCACGTGCACGCACACGGCGTCCTCGCGCACGCACGCGGCGCGCATGTGCACGCGCGCGCATGCGTATTAGCGTCTGCGCGATGCTCCAGCTGCTCCTGGAGGATCGCGCAGGCGTTCTGCGCATGCGTGGAAAGCGCGAAATTCAAAAAAACCGGGTAAGGAGCGGGCGCGGGTGTGCGGGCGCGCGCGGGCGCGGGGGGGGGGGCTTCGCCGTTCCCGGAAGTTACTTACTTCCGGGTTCAGCGACCAACCGGATCGCAGGGACCGGTGCGAACCGGTTGAAACCCAGCCCTGGTCTAAGGTATCTTAAAAACAAAGCAGAAGAAAAGGATCGAAAGGGTCTCTGCGTTGAACTCAGCTTCTTACTGTTACCCAAACTTTAAACAGTTTTTTATTGTAAGCCGCCCAGAGTCTTCCAAGAGTGGGCGGCATACAAAACTAATAAATACAAATACAAATACAAATTCTTCTCCTAGCTCCTAGAGCAGGATTTCCCAGCTGTCCTGCTTGTATTTCTTGCCTGCCTTCTGATTTTTTTTTCAAAAGTGATGGCAATGCCAGGCATTTCATTACAGCAAATGACTCCGAGGCAGGAGGAGGGGAACAGAAGCGGAGGAGGACACGCGGTGATTAACACCGCCATCCTCTCAAAGCATCTTCAGTACAAAAAACAAACAAACGACTTTATACTTGCATTGAAGGGAAGGCAATCAATTGTTTTACTGATGTCAAAATGGCTGAGAGAGATCCTAAGGATAGAGCTGAGGCCGT
This sequence comes from Thamnophis sirtalis, assembly GCF_051295495.1. Classification (NCBI taxonomy): domain Eukaryota; kingdom Metazoa; phylum Chordata; class Lepidosauria; order Squamata; family Natricidae; genus Thamnophis; species Thamnophis sirtalis. Next base: position 172,743,599 of record NW_028261383.1, on the reverse strand, counting down.
AACTCACAAGCCCTGTAGGGACAGGAAAGGCCACAGAACCTGCATCAGCATCAGCAGCTCTCAACCTTCTTTAATGCTTTGCGTAGGAAGCGGTGAATTTATTGTATTTGAAAACAGTTGATTGAAACACACTAGTAAGTTGTACTCTGGTTCCTTCTGAACAATGATAACTCTACGCGTAGGAGTGCGCATATTTAAGAGTCAGAGGCATCGAGCAGAACTCTACGCAAAGAATATTGTGTTTTTTAAAAATTGGTGGTTCCCCCAGTGCTCCTGCAGCCTCGCAAAAAATTCCATTGGAAAAATCCACTTCTTCTTCACCACTGGAAACAACACACTTTATCTTTGTGCCCAGTGCTCACCAAACTGTTGCCAGTAAACTGGAGAATTAGATTTGGTCCATCATATTATGACATGACATAACATTATATATAAGGTAAAGGTAAAGGTTCCCCTTGCATGTGCGTGCTAGCTGTTCCCGACTCTAGGGGGCGGTGTCCTCTCCATTTCTAAGCTGAAGAGCCAGCGCTATCCAAAGACGTCTCCGTGGTCATGTGGCCGGCATGACTAAATGCCAAAGACACATGGAACCCTGCTCCCTTCCCACCAGAGGGGGGTTCCTACCAGTTCGCACCAGTTCAGTAGAACCGGTTTGTCAAATCTACCGGACCGGTTAGAAGAGGTTCCACCGGTGGACTTGGAAAGCAGGCCACACCTACAGAAGAGGTTCCAAATTTTTTTGAAACCCACTACTGACACACACACAGACAGACAGACTCACACAGAGAGAGAAAGAGAAAGAGAAAGGAAGAAAGAAATAAAAAAAGAAAGAAAAGTGAGAGAGAGATGAAAGAAAAAAAGGAAAAAGGGACAGAGAGACAAAAGGAAGGAAAGAGAGAGAGAGAGAGAGAGAGAGAGAGAGAGAGAGAGAGAGAAAGAGAGAGAGGGAGGGAGGGAAAACACATGGCCGGCAAGCCACTCCCACCAGGTCACATGGCCGGCAAGCCACTCCCACAGCCACACCCACAGAGTAGGTTCGATATTTTTTTGAAACTCACCACTGCTTCCCACCAAGGTGGTTCCTATTTTTCTACTTGCATTTCTACATGCTTTCAAACTGTTAGGTTGGCAGAAGCTGGGACAATGAATGGGAGGTCACTCCGTTATGCGGCTCTAGGGATTCAAACCGTAAACAAACTCAGTGTCTTAGCCACTGAGCCACCGTGTCCCTTACAACATTAGACATAATATATCATAATATTTTGGCCAGTCACTCTCTCTCTCTCTCAGCCTAACTCACCTCATAGGGTTGTCGTTGGGAGGAAAATAGGAGGAGGAAAGTTTTGCACCTTAAGTTATTTGTAAAGATAATAAAGATGCAACACAAATAAGTAAAAAAAAAGGAAATATACCAATCTGCTCAAAGCAGCTCTTAGTTTGAATATTTAGGAGGGTAAGCAGAGCTCTCGGCTGGAGGTTGCCTGCCTCCCCAAAGGGTTGCTGGGCTACATAATTCATCAAATGGATCGTTCTTTGTTAGAAAGCAATATTCAAATCAAAGCACAAATACTGATAAATTCATTCTATGGGGTAAATGTGTGGTGGGTGGGTAGTTTAAGGAGGATGTTGACTGGAAAAAAAACAGCACAAGGGAGAAAGGCAAAAAGCAGCAATTGACCTCAATGCAAAAGTCCCAGTTCAATTCCCCACCCTTTGGTTGCTGTTATATATATATTTTTAAAAAAACCAAAAGACTGCGGGAGAACCAATAATGGGTTTCCTGATGTTGAATCCAGCTGTGCACAAGCCCTCCGTTGTTTCCTTTTGCTAGTTGCTTTGGAATCAAGATTGTTGGGAGATTTCCCCCCCCCCCTCTTCTGGAAAGCTTGGATAATGATGTGCCAGACAAATGATGTACATTGGAAATACTATATACAGTTTTACTGAAATGTAGAAGACGCTGCAGAGTGTCTGAAATTGCAGTGATATCAAGGGGTTTAGAGGCCCAGTATTTTATCTTCCATTCTTTCCGGCTTCTCTTGCAAGATTGTCTTGTGACCTTTACTTCATCCAGATGGAGAACCTTTGTTCAAAGCATTTAAGGGCAGCCCGTGAGCGTCTCATTTCATTACTAGTTAACTACAGAATCAGTAAATTTAGATCAATACAAATAACTGAAATCAGTGCAAGTAATTGATGAAGGTAGATAAAGGCTTGGGAACGCTAGTAAATAGAAGTCCTTTCTAAAGTTGAAGAACCATTAAGATCCTTCAGCTTTAGAAGGGCCTTGTATATTTACTAGCATTAGTTTTACAGTCTGATTTAAATAAGGCAAGAAAAACAAGAAACTCCACATTCCACCCAGACACAATTAAAATTTAGTGCCATCGAGAGGGTCTAAGCTTCATCCTGACATTGTCCACGCAGGTACTAAAACTGAATAACAGAATAATTTATCATCCTTTCCTCCTCTTTATAGAGTGCTGCTGTTCCTCTCCAGCTAACATAATACTCCTCTTCCAATGGAAGAGTCAATCATTTGAAATTTACATCGTTAAAAATTTGAGAAATTTCATTTCGTTCGCCTATGCTTTCCCCTTTCTCTTTCTTGCTGGAGGCAAAATGTAATTGGCTGAAATGAAGCAAATGGGAATCAATAACTTACTAAGGAATCAGAAACTGCTTCTTACTTGCCAATGCTTTGAAGTACGGCCTCATTTAACTTCCACCACTAAACAAGATATAGATGTATGAGAATGATCCCAAATCTGATACTAATAATAGGCAAACAGAAACACTTCCAACCACACTGATTGGGCTGTCTCACGCAGGAGATAAAGAGAGAAAAGAAGAAAACTGTCAGATTAATATGTGCCACAATCCCCCCCCCCCCCGGTGATTTCTGTCATGCCTTTCCCTTTGCAATCAATAAAATAGTTAGGAATTACATGGGGGTGGGGGGGTGCAGAAAGACCCTAATTCGTAATTTGTAATTTAATAAATTTATATACCGCCCAATCCCGTAGGACTCCGGGCGGCTTACAAATACAAGAATAAAACAAAAAATAAAAAAAATAGGGGAAGGACGAGAACAGATTTAAAAGGAACACACCCAGAGGTGGGTTCCTACCAGTTCGCACCTATTCGGTAGAACCGGTTCATCAAATCTACCGAACCGGTTAGAAGAGGTTCCACCAGTGGACCCGGAAAGCAGGCCACACCTACAGAAGAGGTTCCCACAAATTTTTTGAAACCCACCACTGGTCCTTGGATATGATTATTCTACACTATCAAGCTCATATTTATAAAACTCAGTGCCTCTGTGAAAGGTAAGGATGACTACTGCGTTGGTGGTGCAATCGGAACATTGCGTGTGTTGAAGTTGTTTTAACGCAAACCAAAGATGCCTTTTAAAAAACAAGTTTACATCCTATTCTTATGCATGCCAGTGCTGCGTGTGACGTAATTTAAGGTGGTTCTGACAAGTGTCGTCGGCATCTTCATATCCGGTCACATGGGCGGTAAGCTCACTCCCATCCGGTCACATGGGTGGCAAGCCACTCCCACAAAGGAGGCCACACCCACAGAGTAGGTTCAAACAATTTTTGAAACCCACCACTGAACACACCATACACTCGACTTGGATGGGGGCTGGACCTCATTCATGGGGTCAACAGCCCCAGGCCTGCCGGAACAGCCAGGTTTTGGTGGCTTTTTGGAAGGCCGAGAGAGTAGGAAGGGTCCGGATTTCTGCGGGTAGATCGTTCCACAGGACCTAAAACCTGAAAGTGATATTGCTAAATAGCAGAGGATTGAGATTTTAATGTCTTAATGTAAAACCATAAGACCAACTTGCAAGGTATCTAAAATGGGACGAAAATTAATTAAAATTCTAATATTTGGACGACAAATAAGGAAACCGCAGATTCACAGGCCTGCAGAGGCATCATCAGATATTTGTATCATAATTTCATTTATTGTTTTGATACACCAGTTCTCAATGCCAAATAAACAAAATCCTGTTTACTCTACAGAGGCTTCTTGTCTTTTGGCATTAGAAATGTTGGTGAAAATGATGACAAAGGCGAACACAGTACAGCTTTTGTTGGGAAGATAATCTAACGGTTGGGTTGGCAATATATAAATCGTGTAACAATGCTATTCCTGTTTCTTTAACTCATACTGTAAAATGTGATTGGTTGCTGTTTTTCCTCAATCGGCCATAAGAGGGAGCCAGAATGACCGTTAGCTCTCTGTTCGTTAGATGCTGGGCTGATCTGATCTGAGTGTTTTGGAAGCTGGCTGTTAGAAAGTGTCGTGAGCTATTGTAAGTTTTGCAACTGCTAGCAAACTTTGAGTTCTGAACTGATTATATGATACTGGACTATGTTACTTGGATTATCCCTTAACTGAAAGACGTTGATGACTGACTGTCTTATCCGTGTATGACTTGGACTGTTTGATGGACTCTGATACCTCTATTTCCACGGAAGTAAAAGCCTATTTAAACTGCAGTGTCTCTGTATGCTGGTTTGTGTGTTCTCCAACACAACTCTCACAACGCTTCGCTGAACGTACTCGCTCTCCCAACAGGGAGCTTACCTAATAGCTTTGACATTTGTTACCCATCCTAAGATTTATAGACTCTGCTGCTATTAAATATGTGTATAACAAGATAAATGTGATGGCTACATGCCACAAAAAAAGAATCAGTAGGCTGTTTATAATTTCGCACCCTCACCCCTCAGCACCCACATTAGACTGATTGAATTCTGATGTGTTTGTTTGGAAGGAAATCAGCAGTTGTTGATACAAACAGATGAATGGATATTGTATATTACATGTTTCAGATGCTCTCGTTAACAAAATCTAGAATTAAGGACTGTTCCGCAAGGAAAATGGTAATGAAGGCCTATTATCATAGCATAGTATAGTATAGCCTTTATTGTCATTGTACATCATGTATACAACGAAATTGGTTTTAGACTCGCTGGTGCAATCCACCAATCCATTATCATCTTTTAGCTGTTGCTCTTCAAATCCTGCATTTATTCCCTGTGTATCAAATGCAAATATATCTATTCAGTCAGCAGCATATGAAAGAAACTAAGTTCCCTTGAAACTGTGAAAGCTCAGCTGAGGGGTAGCAGTTCTCATGACGGAGATGTCAGGTCAATGATCAACCAGTCCTCTGCCTTCAAGGGCATGAAGGTCAGGCAGAGTTAGTTGAAAATGGGAAAACCAGGAGGTAGCGATAATAGGGCTTAAAATGGTGCAGATATAAAAGGGAACTGTCCCTGCACCCTCAAACTGACAATCAGCTGTTCATCGTGACTCCATTCTAGTGGGTTCCACCACAAAACCGTGTTCGACTAAAGCGCGCTCGACGAAACCGCGTAGCTGACGTCATCAACAGGGCGACAACAGCGCGGAGACAGAAGCACGCTGTAAACACTAAACCTAAAATTAACCCCTAAACCTAAACCTAACCGCCCTAAACCTAATCCTAAACCTAACCCTAAACCTAACCCTTAACCTAACCCTAAACCTAACCCTTAACCTAACCCTAAACCCAATCCTAACCCTTAACCTAACCCTAACGCTAACGCTAACGCTAACCCTAACCCTTAACCTAACCCTAAACCTAACCCTTAACCTAACCCTAAACCTAACCCTTAACCTAACCCTAAACCCAATCCTAACCCTTAACCTAACCCTAAACCTAAACCTAACCCTAACCCTAACCCTAAACCTAACCCTTAACCTAACCCTAAACCTAACCCTAAACCTAACCCTAACCCTAACCCTAAACCTAACCCTTAACCTAACCCTAAACCTAACCCTAAACCTAATCCTTACCTTAAGTTGAATCGGCTTGCTTTCAAAGCGCTATTTAAAGTGCCCTTCTTTCTCCGCGCTCGCTGTTGTCGCCCTGTTGATGACATCAGCGACGCGGTTTAATCGGGCGCGGCTTAGTCGAGCGCGGTTTTGTCGTGCCACGCATTCTAGTTAGCAATAAAGATTCTTCTTTAGCTGTCCTTTGGAGCGAGCCTGACCAGGCTTCTGCTGAATCCAAGTCTAAAGTAAAGTTAAAACCATGTGAAGATTTCTTCTCCTTTCCTAGACTGGCAGAATTAAGAGTCTAAACAATATACTTAATATACTTGCGCCAGGCGTTTTTTGAATGGCAGAAGCCAAACAGAAACGTTCATTTAAAAACAGGGATAGGATAAGTCAAAGAAGGCTAACAAAGAACTTGGATAAATTAAGAGAAATACCTGTTTTGGAGGCATGACTAATCGTATTTTAGCAAAGGACATTCCCATCCTAATGGAACTTTGAAAATTTTGGCCGGGAGGCAACAATTTTACTTGGCACATATATTTTTTTTAACTTCCTCGCTCGCAAGTAATTCTGAAGGAATATGAGAAATACAAAAGAATGGATAAGAAGGGGATGATTTCCCCATCAGTGGTTTTCTCTCTTCTCTCTTTCCAACCCCCAACCCCCCCAATATTTCTCTGCATCTAAAAAAGAAAATTGCTACCTTGCAGAACTAATGAGCTATTAAGCAGCATGAAACATACAAAAAGGTTTTGCCCATCCTGATGCTTAGGGCCCAATTTACCAATGCAATGGATCCCCCTGGACCAATGCAGAGCTACAGATGGCAGTTGAAAGAATGTTAATGAAATGAAACATAGGGATGTTGGCATTTTTCTGCATAAATTATTAACACTTCAGGTCTGAAACTGGTCCCTCAAGGCCAGTGTCCCTATCGCTCCTTTTAACAAGAAGGTATTGTGTAGACATTTGGCTCTGGTCCTTATTTAGGAAGCACAACCGCGGGGACTGAATGCTGCAGAAGCCCACGTAGAGTTCAGCCTGAGCAAAAGCTGAGAACACCAGGAGTTACCATTAAATTGTACGAAGAAACCAATTTCCCCAAGAGAACTGGTGGAGCCTTTCTCCACTTGGTGCTCTTTAAATAACATGGAATTATAGAACTGGCCACCCAACACATCTAAAGCTTGCTAACTTTGGGAGGGCTGAGACAACACCTGGAACAAGAATGGGCCATCAGCCAGAAATGTCTCCCAGTCTTACCTCTGCTCTGAATTGGTTAGGTAGCCTTAGGCAAATACATTTTTTTCCAGCTACAGCTGTGACTTAAATCTGCAAAATGGGAAGAATAAGATTGCCCTTGATTTCCAGGTCTGCTCTCTAAGGATCAGAAGAGATTAAAAAGTGCCATAGAAATACTGAAAACTGTTGATTATTGTTTTATTTTCTCTCCCTGCACAGAATTCAGGCTGGCATACACACCTTTTCCTAACTCTACATTTGCTCATTTATACTGTACTTGTGGTATTGTTTTGAACCAAGAAGAATTGATTCAGAATAAACCCATGAGCCTTGTAGCTATGGCATTTGAACCGGAAGCTCCTTAATACTTACTGTCCGTGGTTAACAGACTATAGTTTCCATGATCTTTGGTTCTTTTAATGTAGACAAAGCCCCTTGAGTAACTAACTACTAGTTGCTACATTCAAACTTTTACAAATGAAAGAAACAGACATGCAATCCATTAGGGAAGCCTCAAAAATGTTTTGAACAACTATTGGGCTCAATCTTAAAGCAATTAGCTTTATTAATTATTAAGACATTCTAATATTTTATCTATTAAATAATGTTTAATAAAATATTAAAGGTGGAGGAAGGTGAGCCTCTTTCATTTAGGGAGAACTTTCAACCATTGCCTGAGCTGGAGGAGATGCCAAGCTTTTAATTTTGTTAGCATAATAGCAATAGCAATAGCAGTTAGACTTATATACTGCTTCATGGGGCTTTCAGCCCTCTCTCAGAGGTTTACAGAGTTAGCATATCGCCCCCACAATCTGGGTCCTCATTTTACCCACCTCGGAAGGATGGAAGGCTGAGTCAACCCTGAGCCGGTGAGATTTGAACCGCTGAACTGCAGATAGCAGTCAGCTGAAGTGCAGAGCTGGCTGGAGAATTCTGGGAGTTGAAGTCCACAAGTCTTAAACTTGCCAAGTTTGGGAACCACTGGTATAATAACGTGAACCAATGAGAGATTCAAGGACCATATTCTGTACATGGCAAACAGCATTGTACCTTTTTCCTTTTCAGCACTGTATTTGTGATACAGGCTGACTGGCGGCCCTTGAATACTTAAAGAAGATGCATCAAAGAGAGCCAACAGATGGGGCAACAGCTTCAGGGCTCAGGAAAAAAAACCAAAATACATTGGTTAAAATAAAAGCCTTAAGATTAATCAAATCAGTGCCCCAAGAATATTTATCTCTCGGGTACAGTACTTTGCATTATAAATGGAAGAAGCATTTTTCAGAGGTAGATGCTCAGAGAGTTCTTATTTCATTTTGCTCAGGTGGCTTCCAGATGCCTGTTTCACCTCACAGTGGTTGCTGTGGAGATAAGGCCCAGCTGAGAAGAATGGAATTTTAAACCCTGAAAAGTTGGCACAGGTAAGTTGTAACATTCATAAATTATAACAGGCATTATAATAATTTCCTGTGCTTATTAAGTGGGCACATGCTGTCAGGAATGTGTGTATGTTAATGACTAGTGTATTGTTGAACCAAGGTGGCACAGTGGTTAAATGCAGCACTGCAGGCTACTTCAGCTGACTGCAGTTCTGCAGTTCAGCTGTTCAAATCTCACCGGCTCAGGGTTGACTCAGCCTTCCATCCTTCCGAGGTGGGTAAAATGAGGACCCGGATTGTTGTTGGGGGCAATATGCTGACTCTGTAAACCGCTTAGAGAGGGCTGAAAGCCCTATGAAGCGGTATATAAGTCTAACTGCTATTGCTATTGTTTTGGGGTTTTTTTTACTTCCTAAGTCTCTTTGCCAGGGCTCTGTAGAATTAGAAGAAATGTGACCCTTACCTAAATCTATATTGATAATTTAGCACTCTCATATATTAATAAACAGTATAAATATATACCGATAGCAATAGCAATAGCAGTTAGACTTATATACCACTTCATAGGGCTTTCAGTCCTCTCTAAGCGGTTTACAGAGTCAGCATATCGCCCCCACAGTCTGGGTCCTCATTTCACCCACCTCGGAAGGATGGAAGGCTGAGTCAACCCTGAGCCGGTGAGATTAGAACCGCTGAACTGCAGATAACAGTCAGCTGAAGTGGCCTGCAGTACTGCACCCTAACCACTGCTCCACCTCAGCTCAATTTCCTGAGAAGAAATGGCAAACTGAAAGTGGATAAAAGTGGAGCCAACAACCACATCAGAATGAAAAACCTGGCAAGCAGATTAATTCTTCCTAACTCCTCTTGGATAAGGAGAGGACTTGAGATCAACCCAAGGTGCTCCAGACAGTTGCTCCTTGTGAGGCGACTGCAAGACTGTCTTCAGCGGGTTCAATGCTCTGAGAGATAAGGAAAAATAATCTCTACTTAAATGCAGTCAGCACTTTTAAAAGGACACTAGCTTCACATCCAAATAGCAATAGCAATAGCAGTTAGACTTATATACTGCTTCATAGGGCTTTCAGCCCTCTCTAAGCGGTTTACAGAGTCAGCATATCGCCCCCACAGTCTGGGTCCTCATTTCACCCACCTCGGAAGGATGGAAGGCTGAGTCAACCCTGAGCCGGTGAGATTTGAACAGCCAAACTGCAGACAGCTGAAGTAGCCTGCAGTGCTGCATTTAACCACTGCGCCATCTCGGCTCCTAAATTGACACAACGAAGCTCCTGTTTCCAAGTATCTGATTAAGACTATGGTAAGAAAATATTTATTTACATAATTGTTCTATTCTGCTGGATTCTGTCCCAAAAATACATTTGGCAGTATTGGTATAAATAAGGAAACTTGCCAGAGCAATTAATAAATGCTTCATGAAAGTACTGGTCATTTCTTCTCTGCTAATTTATATATACAGTATGAGCAGCTGAGAACAGGAAGACATGGAAATGTAAATAATAAATAAAAACACATTTCCAAATCTTTGGCTAAGCTTAATTTTTATTATGAATGAAGGCATATATATGTGTCCCAGAATAATATTGCAGAATCCAATCTGGGTTGGTCACTGGGACCAATTTTGATTAATTTATTATTAATGTATACCATACATATTTATTTAGAATAAAAGGAATAACTGCAGGCAACTTATAATAAATAATAGCAATAGCAATAGTAGTTAGACATATATTGCTTCACAGGGCTTTCAGCCCTCTCTAAGCGGTTTACAGAGTCAGCATATCGCCCCCAACAACAATCCGGGTCCTCATTTCACCCACTTCGGAAGGATGGAAGGCTGAGTCAACCCTGAGCCGGTGAGATTTGAACAGCCGAACTGCAGAACTGCAGTCAGCTGAAGTAGCCTGCAGTGCTGCATTTAGCCACTGCGCCACCTCGCCTCCAGCCAATTACAAAGAACAAAAGTGCAAAACAACATTGAAATAGCTAAAGTAGCAGCAGAGGAGGCAGCAAAGATCAGAATCTAGCAAACGTTGCTAAATAATTTTCAGTGCTGTGGTTGATCTTAGCTGACCTCAAAACAACTAAAAGAGATTTTACTGACTTTTTTTTTCTCTTTCTTTTTTCTTTTCTTTTTTTTTCTTTTTAAATTTCCTTGGTTTTAATATATCTTAGACTGTGTTTGATAAAAAGCTATACCGTGTACGGGCTCTGGGAAGTCGGGGGGGGGGGAAGGGAGGTGGGGTCATAGGGGGGAGGGGGGAAATATAGTATGTGCCAGATTTTAAAGTAACATGATTGCACTTGTATACTGTTGCCTTTTTAATTCTAGTGTAAAAATAAGAAGCTGAATATATTGATAGATAGTAGAAATACACCGAAGGGAGGAGCAGAGGGAAAGAAGAAAGAGGGGTAGAGAGGGTGGGAGAGAGGATCGGAAGGAGGGTGAGATGGAAGGGAGGGAGTGTATTGGGAGAAAGGAGTGATAGAGGGGGAGGGGAAGTAGGAGAGGGGAATGTTGGAGGGGAGAAAGGAAAGTTGGAGGGGGGTGAAAGAAAGGGTGTATGGAGGGTTGAAGTGGTATATTGGGTTTGTATTTTGGGGAGTATTTTTGACAAGAATGGCTGTGTTTATTGCTCAACGTTATATGGCCCCGGTCATGCACAGTATATATGTGACTGTATGAAATGAAAATGAAAATGAAAATAAAACATATTTGAGAACAAAAAAACAACAACTAAAAGATCTGGTTAATTCTTGGATGGGAGATTCCCCCCCCCCCCAAAAAAAAATTCCAGGGTTGTGAACTTGTTCGGAAAGTCTGAAAGAACCACCACCTCATCCCCAACTAGGAATAGTTGCCATATAATATTCTTACCAAGAAAAAACATGGGCACATTCCTGAAGTTAGGAAAGATCAAACTCAACTTAAAGGAGATTTAATCTCTTTTCTTAGCTTCTTATTAATGTCAGCTGGAATGTACAGGTTCCCTGGATCACTCTCACAACGAGAGATCAAGAATGAGTATCAGTGATTGCCCCTTGGTGACAAGGGAGTCAGAGGTAGTGCAGACGTTTTTTTAAATACCCTCTCCCATTCCTGTTGTCATTGTTGATCTAGGCAACATGTTGTGGCCCGGCAGGAGCCGTTGGAGCTGCCACCAGACTCCGACAGCGAGGGGTCTTATGAGTCGGCCCTGGAGGATGTGGAGGACCCTGGACAGGGTTCCGACTCTGAGCAGGGCGCAGAGAGACTGGTTGGCCACCAGGTGGCGCCTGAGTGGATCAGTGGGGAGGAGACAAGAGAGAGTGATCCAGAAACCACCTGTGAGTTGTTCCGGGATGCACGCCATCGAAAGGCTACTTGGCATCAAGAACAACTACGTAATTACAGGAGGTAATTACACTCAGCTGATGCTCATTAAACTCCTCTCCAGATTATAAAAGAGACTGCTTGTGCCACACCCTTCTTGCAGAAGTCAATGTTAGGGACTAACGAGAAACAAACTTGGCAGGCTGGATTGCTGCCAGAGTTTATTTGCATTGCTGCCAAGGTTTGTCGGACTTGCTGCCAAAGTGCTTATCTCTTTGTTGATTTGGCTTTCAGCCACCGAGAGTCTGGACTTATTAAAAAATATTCTCATTTACGTTCGTCTCGGCTTTCGTTCCTGGACGGAGGAGGGGGGGTCAGAACAGCAACCTATCCCACTGCCTTTAAAGTTTTCAGGGGTGGGTGGGTGTTAACAATCAGAAGCACTAGGAGAGGATTGATGTAGAAAACCTTTTCTCAATTCTGGCAAGTGTACCGTAGCGAGAATCTCAGAAGCGGGCAAATGCTTTTCTATCTATCCTCCCCACAGTGACCAGGTGTCCATACTAGAACTACAGTATGGCAGCCATTCCTGATCTTGGAAGCACAGGGACTTTGGTGCCAAAGTGGTAAACAATTTGATTCAATGCTACTTTGGTAATATGATCGTAGCTACATGGCTGAAGTGTTTGAAAGAAAAACATGGAAAAGCCTTTTCTTAGCTGTTACTTCTAAATGCTACCCAAATAAAGCATGAGAGCCCATTCTTAATGGTTCAACCAGTCTTTGGGAATATCTCCTCTCTTTTTCTCCGTTGCCAGATAGAGATGTAAAACAGGTAATTTCCTTGACCACCATATGTTACACTTCACGATAGATTGCTCAGTGCTGTAAACATCAACTTTCCAGAAACTGGCTCTGAAAAGTGGCTACCAAGTAGGATCCACCACCACTCCTTCATCTAGTGCCTTCTTCATATTCTTTTTTCATGTTCATTTTATTTTTCCAGGCTTTAAGTATTTATTTGGCTTCTGTTATTTTAATATGATTTAAAACCTGAACAACTAATTTCTGTATGACTCTGTTATTAGGAAGATTAATGCTACATCTTATTGTTCTTTCACTATGATAAGAAATAGCAGTTAGACTTATATACCACTTCATAGGGCTTTCAGCCCTCTCTAAGCGGTTTACAGAGTCAGCATATCGCCCCCACAGTCTGGGTCCTCATTTCACCCACCTCGGAAGGACAGAAGGCTGAGTCAACCTTGAGCCGGTGAGATTAGAACCGCTGAACTGCAGATAACAGTCAGCTGAAGTGGCCTGCAGTACTGCACCCTAACCACTGCGCCACCTCGGCTCTTACTCAATAAACTCAACAGCCTGAAATAACAACCCTATTGTTCTGGAGGTGTTATGACAACTAACTCCATAGTTTAGGACAACAACTGTGTGAATAAGCAGCTCCATTTGCTTTTTCTGAAGCTACCCCACTATTCAGCATTCACCAGGAATCCTATCTTGTATTAATGGCATCTTCCTATCTGCTTTATTAACACTGTACAAACTTTTAAACATCTGTTCACCTCCCACTCCCTAAACCTGAAAAGAAGAAATAATGGAATATGATGGTTCAGCGTTCACAGATAAAACCTTCAATAATTCCCACATGCAATCCAGCTAGATACATTGCTTAACTGTACGTGAGAAATGTATGCAGAAGATCTGCATGCACTGGAATATAGAATCAAACAGCATATACATATCGGCAGCCCATCCATGCAAACAGAGACTTCCTTATGATTACAGAAGAAACCAGAGACAGAGGCACATTTTGTTTCAGCTTAAATCGTAAAGATGAAATGAGAAATAATCTTCTGCTTCGGTCAACATTTTAACAGTATTATGTTCAAATGCTTAGAATGCTCTATTAATTTTCAGGGCGCAGAACATTACATTTCATCTAACTTACCCCTCCCCAACAGTATCAATGATATTCTACCATTTAATAGGACTGAACGATTTCGAACAAGAATGAATGGTGATACAGACTGAACCACAAAATAAATTAATGTTCTGGGCCCCCTCTTCGCTCGTTCACAAATGACAGTCAGACAGAACTTCAAAGGAAATATCTTTATCAGTCCTGGCTCAAGCTGGCTGCAAGCCCAAAAATAAACGTAGATAAAGTCTCTAGCAAAAAAGTTACATAGCAAAAGCAAAAACAAAAAGCTCTTACAGCAAACCAGGTTTGCAGAAAGCAAATCACTTATCCAAGTGCTTCTTTAAATCAGGTTTACAGAAAGCAAATCACTTATCCAAGTCCCTCTTTGAATCTCGAAACGATGAACCACACACGACGAATGACGAACGAACGTTGACTTCTGCAACTAAGGCGTGGCACCATCCAGCTTTTATCTGCAGAAGACAACCCTAATGAGCAACAGCTGCTCATTATTCCTGCATCCCGACGCAACTCACAGCAAGCTGCTGCTGAGTCACAACATATTAATATATAAATAACCATTCAATTTAATAAGAAAAAAATATTAAAATATGTTTAAGGACATCAGTTGAATGCGGACATAATAACAACCTCATGCTTGAATTCTCAAGTGCAAAAATCATAGTCCAGTTGGAGTACCCAGTGTGGAGTTATCTCTTCACATGCTTTGGGATGGGATGTTTATTTTTGTTTGTATCTGTTTAGAAAGGAATCTAATTATTAAAATTAACGCACACTAACCCAATAACTTGATTGTGAGAGAGGCAAATTTCCATGTGATGATACTATAAAAATGCAACATTTCAGAGCATTTATCCACAGCAGACCTGTAAAATAGATTAGGGGGGAAATGATATTACACTGAAGAAAAGTTTCAACATGGAAGTCTGTTTCTTGTTTTCAGGGCCTCAGGGTTCTAGACACAGAAAAATAGAATTAATCTCTAAGGTGTCAGATTTTAGAAAAAAAACATTCAAAGTAGCTAGAATGACTCTATACCAGTGGTGGGATTCAGCCAGTTCGCACCTATTCGGGAGAACCGGTTCTTAACTTCCTAAGAGAATCAGAGAACCGGTTGTTGGAAGAAATCTTCTTTTGTTTTTTTTCTGCTTTTCAGGGCTAATCCTGTAAGGAAGGCAGGAAGGAAACATTCTGGTGTTGTTTCTAGATTTAATCTTTATTGCCCTGCTTAGAGAAACTACCTCACCGGTTAACCCTTATTACATTGTAATAGCTAAGGCGAAGCGCCCATCGACCTGAGTAATGTTGAGTTGACCACGCCCACATGGTCACATCACCACTAAGCCCCACCTACCCACCTGGTCATTAGGACAGAGAACCGGTTGTTAAATTATTTGAAACCCACCACTGCTCTATACTAAAAGCAGATGCCCGTGAATTGGTAAGTTCTGTAATCATTGTATTCAAGGAAAGTTTGCAGTGTTTCCTTCAATGCATTAAACTGGGCCCCAAGTAGATGAAGGCTTTTTAGATAATAGGTGAGCTCCCTAAATGCTTGGCCATAATTCTTGATAGGAATTATCACTCCATTGGTCTCCCTTCCATGTTTAGCAGGGGCCTCTGAACATGCTATGGCAGTCTTCTCTACATCGGTGCCACCCAGTGGTGGGATTCAGCCGGTTCGCACCTGTTCGGGGGAACCGGTTGGTAACTTTCTAAGCAGTTCGGAGAACCGATTGTTGGAAGAAATCTCCTTTTGTTTTTTCCCACTTTACAGGGCTAATCCTGTAAGGAAGGCAGGAAGGAAACATTCTGGTGTGGTTTCTAGCCTCATCTTTATTGCCCTGCTTATTGAAACTGCCTCTCCAGTTAACCCTTATTACATCGTAACAGCTAAGGTGAAGCGCCCATCGACCTGAATGAACTTGAGTTGACCACGCCAACCCAGTGACATGACCACCGTGCCCCACCTACCCAGATGGTCATTAGGGCAGAGAACCGGTTGTTAAATTATTTGAATCCCACCACTGGTGCCACCTAATTATTGGGAACTTCAGTTCCCATGATTCCAAGTCACCACACCTAGAAGAATGTGTACACTTTCTTTTCTTTTTTTCTTCCTCTTCTTTTTTTGTTTTCTTCTCTTTTCTTTTAGCTGAGGGCTTGTTTCCTTTGGGGACACATGGAAAACAAGGCAGGAGGATGAATAAGGTGCCCATCCACATCTGACACACTCTTTTCTTTTTCAGACCTCTCCCTGTTCTTATTATCCAAATAAAATCCAGAGAACTGAAATGAGCCTGCAACTTCAGCTCTGCCCTGCAGAAGGTTCGGCCTTCTTGGGAAATTCTTTTCGGTGTTTGCATATTGACAATGTCTTTTCCGCTTCACTTGAGCACAGCTATTAAAATGACCTCCCCAGGGAACAATGACGGGCTAAATCAAATGTAAGCTAAAGTTTCAAAACGTTACAACTTAATCCATGCTGTCCAGTTTCACAATTCTTCAGCACTGAGGCATCCAATTTGGCTCAACCATTGCATTTACAGGATACACACATCTTTCCATCAGATCTGGGCGCAGCCCTAAAAGCAGGATTTTAAGCTTTAAATGCAACCATCTGCTCAACAGAAAAGAATAAAGCATCGAGAGAAGGAACCGAAAAGATGAAAAAGCCAATCCGGCTTGATTTAATCCATTAACAGAGTTGTTTTAACAGCAGCTTGGGATTTCGATTATAAAAAGATGCTCGATAGAATGTTATAAAAATTAAGAACGAAAATCAGATAGTTCCTTGCCTCTGCATTGCATCCAGAGGAGAGAAACCCCTAGATTTGGGCAAATATGTTACAATACACATCTGAAAGAGACAATTCAGAGCTTCCATGTGTCCTGTTTCGTGTAGGATTAAATTTGCAGTTGTACCTTAGGAAAGGTTTAAGAACAATGTTCCACTGGCTTTGGTGTGATTAAGTTGAAAGATACAAACTATTTAAAAAGAACAGAATCAATTGGGAGGGAAGAGGGACTGTTAGTAGTATTTCACTCTTGCTTAGAAACCCAGGTGCACGAATTTGGCACTACCGTAGAGAACATCTGGGTCACACATAGATGGAGGAACAAGTACAAACAATCTTGTTGTTGGTATATATTACTGACCAACCAATTAAGAAAAAAATATATTTTGAAATGCTTCTAAATCCAAACTGAACATTTTCCAATGAGAAGTAATACTGATATGGAATTGGACCAGTGGTGAGGTTTCAAAAAAATTTTGAATCTACTCTGTGGGTGTGGCCTCCTTTGTGGGAGTGTCTTGCCGGCCATGTGACCTGGTGGGAGTGGCTTGCCGGCCATGTGTTCTCTCTCTCTCTCTCTCTCTCTCTCTCTCTCTCTCTTCTTTTGTCTCTCTGTCCCTTTTTCCTTTTTTTCTTTCATCTCTCTCTCACTTTTTCTTTCTTCTTTCTTTCTTTCTTTCTTTCTTTCTTTCTTTCTTCCTTTCTTCCTCTTTCTCTCGCTGTGTGAGTCTCTGTGTGTGTGTGTGTGTGTGTGTGTGTGTCAGTGGTGGGTTTCAAAAAAATTTTGAACCTACTCTGTGTGGCCTCCTTTGTGGGAGTGTCTTGCCGGCCATGTGACCTGGTGGGAGTGGCTTGCTGGCCATATGTTCTCTCTCTCTCTCTCTCTCTCTCTCTCTCTCTCTCTCTCTCTCTCTCTCTCTCTCTCTCTCCTTTTGTCTCTCTGTCCCTTTTTCCTTTTTTTCTTTCATCTCTCTCTCACTTTTTCTTTCTTTTTTATTTATTTCTTTCTTTCTTTCTTCCTTTCTCCTTCTCTCTCTGTGTGAGTCTCTCTCTCTCTCTCTCTGTGTGTGTGTGTGTGTGTGTGTGTGTGTGTGTGTCAGTGGTGGGTTTCAAAAAATTTTGGAACCTCTTCTGTAGGTGTGGCCTGCATTCCGGGTCCACTGGTGGAACCTCTTCTAACCGGTTCGGTAGATTTGACCAACCGGTTCTACCAAATAGGTGCGAACTGGTAGGAAGCCACCTCTGAATTGGACTAACCCCAAATGTGTTGGGAGACAAACTCTGCTCAGCGCAATCCTTCCAACTTTCTCCTTCAGAGAATGGAGGAAGGGTCAAGTGAATTGACGGTTCTTGGATGAATATTAACTGCTAATGCTAAAGTTAAGAATGAGCAGAGGTTGGCAAAAGAAGCAAGAAACAGCCAAAAAAAAAAAGGGGTACAAAATTCAGAGAAGAAAAAATAATCTCAGTAAAAGATGGCAACATATTAACAGGCCACAAAGAAAAGGCAGAGCTGCTAAATCTTTTTCCAACAAGAGTCTATATCAGTGCTTCTCAACCTTGGCGACTTTAAGTCCTGTGGACTTCAACTCCCAGAATCCCCCAGCCAGCTGTGCTGGCTGGGGAATTCTGGGAGTTGAAGTCCACAGGACTTAAAGTCGCCAAGGTTGAGAAACACTGCTCTATATGTTTCAGCTCGGAAGAGTAAAAGAAAGTGGAAGGATTAAAACACAAGGTGAAAGGTTGGAAAAGAGCACTCAACATGATCAAGGGACTAAAAATCAAATCCTCTGAAGAAAGACCGAAGGAATTGGGAATGCTTTGCTTGTGAAATACACGAAAGAGGAACACGCAGGGGGGGAAAAATCAAGACCTGTTTTCCATTAGTTCCTTGGTGTGGAACACAGAATAATAATGGATTTAAGATACAGAAAAGCACATTCTAATGCAGTGTTTCTCAACCTTGGTGACTTTAAGTCCACAGGACTTCAACTCATCAAGGTTGAGAAACACTGTTCTAATGGAATGCTAGGGAAAAAATGTACTAACAGCAAAAGCAGTTTCACAATTGATGAAAGAAATGTCCTTCTGGATTCAGCCGCAAGTGGGGGAAAAGACACTGGAGACATGGAGGCTGTTTGGAAAGATGGTTTTAATGGTGGACAGGACCACATGGCTTGAGCCCTGAACAGGAAAGGTGATCGCATGCTTCAATGTTGGTGGAGAAGAAGAGAAGGGCTGAGGGAGGGGCTTGCTAGGCTTTTTACAACCTGTTCAGTCCCACCTCTCTGTTTCCTGTTCCTGTGTAAGAAATGTATTCTGATTGGTTGTCAGACTCCCATGGGGTGATGCAGGGGCAACTCTCTAGGCTGCGTTTTGAATCCAGGTTTGGTTGAGTTCTCAGATGCCATGTGGTCAGTTGAGTAAAGGGCCAATATTATCATGCCTTTACTCCCATCCCCCCTGGGGCTGCAGTGGAGAAGTCTTTATGATGTAAAAGGGACTAGCTTGGCCTTCTTAATGGCCCATTAACAGTGGGGATGGGCAGGAAGCTACAGGCAATTATTCTGTCTTTTAAAACATGTTTTTTTCTTTTCATATCCAGAGAAATATTCTGCCTTTTCAATATTTCCTAGGATATTTCATTTTTCTGGCAGAGGGCTGGATGCTAACTTCCCACACAATGAAACAAATTGCCCATAGATAATGGATTATCCTTCAACATTTTCAGATAAAGGGTAGACTATCACTTGTGGGGCATGCTTTAATTTGGATTCTTCGACTGATCAAGGGGTTGATGATTTAAAATATGTTACTTTCACTCTACGAATGAATAAATGAATGAGTATACATTTATTTTCAATTTATATAGTTACTCTGGGCAGCTTATAAGCAATTAACAGAAGGGGGGGAAAGCAATACAACAATTTTAAATAAAAAGTGTAAAAAAGCCATAATAAAAGTGGAAAAATTCATAAACCTTAGAGAGAGGCAGTCACATCCATCAATAACAATCAGTATAGCTACTGCAAACCAGTCAGTCCTAGAGGAGATCAACCCTGACTGCTCTTTAGAAGGCCAGATCCTGAAGATTGAACTCAAATACTTTGGCCACCTAATAAAAAGGAAAGACTCACTGGAGAAGAACCTAATGCTGGGAAAGATTGAGGGCAAAAGAAGAAGGGGACGACAGAGAATGAGGTGGCTGGATGGAGTCACCAAAGCAGTCGGCGTGAGCTTAAATCAGGGGTGAGTTTCAACCGGTCCACGGCGGTCCGCGTGGACCGGTTGGTTGGTGAAACCGGAAGTAAGTAACTTCCGGGAATGCCGAAAGGCCCGCCCGCCCGCCCTCGCTCCTTACCGGTCTTTAAAGGCTTCTGCACTTCCACGCAGGGGCATGGCACATACAGCGCCTGCACGATTCTCCGCGAGCAGCTGGAGCATCGCGCAAACGCTAAGACGCATGTGTGAACTGCGCGCATGCATGAGGACGCCGCCGGCCCCGTTCCAACCGTACTGGTTGGAACAGGATTAGCAACCCATCACTGGCTTAAATGAACTCCAGAGGATGGTAAAGGACATGAAGGCCTGGAGGAATGTTGTCCATAGGATCGCAGTGAGTCAGACCCAACTTCGCAACTAACAACAACATAGAGCCGAGGTGGTGCAGTGGTTAGGGTGCAGTACTGCAGGCCACTTCAGCTGACTGCTATCTGCAGTTCAGCGGTTCTAATCTCACTGGCTCAGGGTTGACTCAGCCTTCCATCCTTCCGAGGTGGGTAAAATGAGGATCCGGATTGTTGTTGGGGGCAATATGCTGACTCTGTAAACCGCTTAGAGAGGGCTGAAAGCCCTATGAAGCAGTATATAAGTCTAACTGCTATTGCTATTGCTGTAGCTACTGCAAGGTTTACCACACCATGTTTTCCAGGCCTTGTGAAAAGCTGGCAGGGTTGGGACCAATCCAGTGGTGGGTTTCAAAATTTTTTGGAACCGCTTCTGTAGGTGTGGCCTGCTTTCCGGGTCCACTGATGGAACCTCTTCTAACCGGTTCGGTAGATTTGATGAACCGATTCTACCGAATAGGTGCGAACTGGTAGGAACCCACCTCTGAGCCAATCTGATCTCTGCAGGGATGATATTCAGAGAAGCCTTGGATCTGGAGTTCCTGTTCAGCTTCTGCCTTCTAGAAGGAGACAGCATCCAGGCTCTGAAAAGTGGCTACCAAGTAGGCTCCACCACCACCCCTTGATCTAGTGCCTTCTTCATATTCTTTTTTCATGTTCATTTTATTTTTTCCAGACTTCAAGTATTTATTTGGCTTCTGTTATTTTAATATGATTTAAAACCCGAACAACTAATTTCTGTATGACTCTGTTGTTAGGAAGATTAATGCTACATCTTATTGTTCTTTCACTATGATAAGAAATAGCAGTTAGACTTATATACCGCTTCATAGGGCTTTCAGCCCTCTCTAAGCGGTTTACAGAGTCAGCCTATCGCCCCCAACAACAATCCTGGGTCGTCATTTTACCCACCTCGGAAGGATGGAAGGCTGAGTCAACCCTGAGCCGGGGAGATTTGAACCACCGAACTGCAGCTAACAGTCAGCTGAAGTGGCCTGCAGTGCTGCACCCTAACCACTGTACCACCTCGGCTCTTACTCAATAAACTCAACAGCCTGAAATAACTTCCCTATTGTTGTGGAGGTGTTATGACAACTAACTCCTTAGTTTGGCTGTGTGATTTTCATGTATTTTAATTATGTGTACTGTTGTTTATGTTCCCTTTCCCCCCTGAGTTGTTCGCCGCCCTGAGTCCCTCCTGGAGAAGGGCGGCATACAAATAAACCAAATACAAATACAATACAAATACAAATAGTTTAGGACAACAACTGCGTGAATAAGCAGCTCCCTTTGCTTTTTCTGAAGCTACCCCACTGTTCAGCATTCACCAGGAATCCTACCTTGTATTAATGGCATCTTCCTATCTGCTTTATTAACACTGTACAAACTTTTAAACATCTGTTCACCTCCCACTCCCTAAACCTGAAAAGAAGAAATAATGGAATATGATGGTTCAGTGTTCACAGATAAAACCTTCAATAAAAGCCCCTTATGGAGTATACTAAGCCTCGGTGTTGTCAAACCGCTGATAAGAAGCTGCCCATGAGAACTTTCTCGGCTGTCTTCCTGCCATGGCACGACAAAACCGCGCTTGACTAAAGCGCGCCCGATTAAACCGCATCGCTGACGTCATCAACAGGGTGACAACAGCCAGCGCAGAGAAAGAAGGGCGCTTTAAATAGCGCTTTGAAAGCAAGCCGATTCAACTTAAGGTAAGGGTTAGGTTTAGG
The DNA here is from genome assembly GCF_051295495.1 of Thamnophis sirtalis. Lineage (NCBI taxonomy): Eukaryota > Metazoa > Chordata > Lepidosauria > Squamata > Natricidae > Thamnophis > Thamnophis sirtalis. Next base: position 172,721,686 of record NW_028261383.1, on the reverse strand, counting down.
GTTAGGTTTAGGGTTAGGTTTAGGGTTAGGTTAAGGGTTAGGGTTAGGGTTAGGGTTAGGTTAAGGGTTAGGTTTAGGGTTAGGGTTAGGTTTAGGGTTAGGTTTAGGGTTAGGTTTAGGGTTAGGTTTAGGGTTAGGTTAAGGGTTAGGTTTAGGGTTAGGTTAAGGGTTAGGGTTAGGGTTAGGGTTAGGGTTAGGGTTAGGTTTAGGGTTAGGTTAAGGATTAGGTTTAGGGTTAGGTTTAGGGTTAGGTTAAGGGTTAGGGTTAGGGTTAGGTTAAGGGTTAGGTTTAGGGTTAGGTTTAGGGTTAGGTTTAGGGGGGTTAGGTTTAGGGGTTAATTTTAGGTTTAGCGTTTACAGCGTGCTTCTGTCTCCGCGCTGTTGTCGCCCTGTGATGATGTCAGCTACACAGTTTCGCCGAGCGTGCTTTAGTTGAACGCGGTTTTGTGGTGGAACCTCTTCCTGCTACATCTAGTTCTCACCATGAAAGGACTGCATTCTCTGATAGAATCCTTGCTATCTGGATTAATCAAATCCCAGCCAAAAGCTGAGAAATTTTGTGGATAGCTTCCCTTCTGTCCCTTATGATCTCTTTAGAAGGAGGTGGACAGCCAGAGATTTAAGTCCTCGCTTGTTCCTATCTGTCTAAGAAGAGGGAAAAAAATAACTCTCAGAGGTAACAGCCAGAGGCTTTTTTGCTCTTCTAGGCATATGGGAAAATATGAACTTGCAGCCCCCTTGAACATCTTGCAACTGAATTATTTCCAACGTCGTCTATCAATTTACACCTCCGCACACTTCACAGGAACTGACAGAAGGGTATATTTTATCTGCCAGGTTTAGTCAAAGAGAGTGCTCTGTCAAGGTATTTATTGTTAATTGTTAAACACATTCCACAACAAATCTTGTGTTTCAGATTCAGACGCAAGCTTATCTGCAGTCAGACAATAGGCTGAAAGCTAAGTTTAACTTTCAGAAATTTTTTTAAAAAAAGGGTGTGATATACATCCCCAGAAAGAATTCCCTCTGTATTTTACTGTGTTTTACTGCATATTTTTCACAAACTCTATTCTGTTCCTATTTGATCTAGTTTTAAGATTTCGCTCTTAGGAATGGTGCATCTCTGTGTGTGTGTGTGTCACACAGATAGATATTCTTTTATTCCCAAGACCTCCGTTGATTCCATGTGGAACTGAGGAGAAAGGCTTGTCAGACAAAGGAGGGCTATATGATACCATGAAAAGAAGAACAGGTAGGTGGGTTTGGAAAAGAAAGAACTGGGTTTTATGTGAGATTTTAGCAAACAATTTAGACAATCTGTCAGCAGGAGCTTGCAGTGTTGACTCCTTGTTCCAGATACTACGTTTAAACGAGAGAGTAACTTCATTTGAATCACACTTGGGGAGAAACATTATTATTCACCAGGTTTGTAACTATGTCCACATTGGACAGCTAATACTGCTCTGCCAATGTCTTTATCATCCTGATTAGTCTTATCATCCAACTAGAATATTTGGGTTTTTCTCTTAACCTCCTGTTCTGATGTTGTTTGCAAAACTCTTTTTTTAAGAAAAATAAAAATTTATCTGCCCATGCTTGGCTGCTTGCGGTTTACTTGGGGCTGCCCCTGAAGAGTGTTCGGAGACTACAATTGGTCCAGAAGGCGGCTGCGTGAGCGATATCGGGTGTACCTAGGTACACCCATGTTACATCTATCCTCCGCGAGCTGCACTGGCTTCCCATCGGTCTCCGAATGCACTTCAAGGTGCTGGTTGTTACCTTTAAAGCCCTACATGGCTTGGGGCCTGGATATCTGCGGGACCGCCTCCTGCCACATACCTCCCAACGACCCATAAGATCCCACAGGCTGGGCCTCCTCCGGGTACCGTCGACCGGGCAATGCCGATTGGCGACTACTCGGGGGAGGTCTTTCTCTGTAGCTGCCCTGGCCCTGTGGAATGATCTACCCGCGGAGATCCGGACCCTTCCCACTCTCTCGGCCTTCCGGAAAGCCATTAAAACCTGGTTGTTCTGGCAGGCCTGGGGCTGTTGACCCTAAAATATGGTCCAGCCCCATTCAGAATAGAGTGAATGATGTGTTGTATTTTATATCTATTTTTCTTCCCTGTATCTTATTTTTATTTTCTTTTTTTTATTATTGTTGTATTGTAAGCTGCCCGGAGTCCTTCGGGATCGGGCGGCATATAAATGTTATTAAAACTTAAAACTTAAACTGCTTCATAGCATGCCAGAATACAAGTAAGCAAATATGGTCACTTTGCAAGAGAAAGAGTGGAAAGATTTCTTTTAAAAAAAATCTGATCCAGTGCAGATAGAAAGCGCTTTAGATGTTTTGACTACATAAGCAATCTCTGTCAGATCAACACACAAGCACTTAGAGACATGATAATAACGACAACAATTCTGGCTGCAAAACACGGTAGAAAGACATACCAGATAATACATGATAATAAAAATGCCCTTCTAACACAATATATGAGTTTGTCACAGATGATCATTCACATAGTGGGGAAGGGGTTCTTAAGAAATCAAAACTAGGGTCATCTAGTTGGCTAGAATGGGATACACATTTGATAAATATTTAAAAGTCACTCCGGATGACAGCCAGCTGGCCATGCAACCTCAGATTTTTGGTTCCCTTTTTTCTAGTCAAACATAGTTTACAGAATTGAGGAGGAGGCTTGGTTTTTTTCTTTCTTTTTTTTAAAGCAATAACTTGCTTACAAAATCAGTCAAAAAAACAAAACAAAAAAACATTCAGCTTCGACTGTACAGAACCAAAAGGATGCACTGTGAATGCCTATATCTTTCCTCAGACTCCTACCTCACAGCCAGATAAATTAGATTAGTAGAATTGGAATAATAATCTGACAGGGACAAACATTACATTGGGTGATAAATAGAGATCGTATTAGCAGCTAATGTGACAGAAAAGATACCCTCACCCTCTTGTTATTATTGCGTGAAAATTGGAAGCCTTAATTAAGACCATACACTGCCCACAAATCAGACAGTGAACTGCAATTTATCTTTATATATTTATGGTCAATTCCCTTCTAACAGCTGAGGAGAATGAGGAACAACTGATATTGTCCAATGCGAGCAGCCAAAGTTATTTTGGAAGGTGTATTTGAAGAACTCATGTGTTGATGGGTATTTAGCTAAAAACATCCAGGAATATACATTTATTCAGTAGTAACCCCTGAACTTGAAAAAAAACCTCTCCTCTTTCCAGTTATTTCAGTCTCCCCACCTCCCCCATATAATCTATGTATTCCAGTGGTGGGTTTCAAAAAAATTTCGAAACTACACTGTGGGTGTGGCCTCCTTTGTGGGAGTGGCTTGACGGCCATGTGACCTGGTGGGAGTGGCTTGACGGCCATGTGTTCTCTCTCTCTGTCTCTCTCTGTCTGTCTGTCTGTCTCTCTCTCCTTCCTTTTGTCTCTCTGTCCCTTTTTCCTTTTTTTCTTTCACCTCTCTCTCACTTTTTCTTTCTTTTTTTCTTTTTTTCTTCCTTTCTTTCTCTTTCTCTCTCTGTGTGAGTCTGTCTGCGTGTGTGTGTGTGTGTGTGTGTGTGTGTGTGTGTGGTGGGTTTCAAAATTTTTTGGACCCTCTTCTGTAGGTGTGGCCTGCTTTCTGGGTCCACTGGTGGAACCTCTTCTAACCGGTTTGGTAGATTTGACGAACCGGTTCTACCGAATAGGTGCGAACTGGTAGGAACCCACCTCTGATGTATTCCCAAGTGGTCCAGACAATTTTGGATGGTAATATGCATCCTCAATGCCCTGATGATTTTACCTAGTTTGGTAATGAAATATTTCATAAGTTATTTGATCCGGTAACCTACAAGGTGTGGCGACCGAATGGGAGAATCTCTTCATTTCCCCAAAGTTCTTCACGCCAGGCATTTTTCACACCATCCATCCTCTCGCAATCAGAAGAGAAATTAGCCTGACAGAACAGCTTGAACTTAAAGGTCATGGTGAAGATTCAGCTCCTGCACAATTTTTACGATCTATGTTTAGGCTGTCTTTGACATCATTTCCATTGTAAAATTGCCATCAAGAGGAATTGACAGCATTGAACAAGCAGTAATGTTGCTAGCTAAATATTAATAACTAAAAACATGTTTGAAGTCTACCTCTAACTCCCACCTGCTATTTTGTACTTCAGGGCTGCAAATTAACAATCATGGCTATCCTCCCAGCATCTTCGCTGCCCCCCAACTGTACATTTAGAATCAAGAAGCCAAACATTTTCCTCCCAATTCTGCTTGTGTTTGCTTCTGCCGCTGTCACTGGCACATCCATGCTAGACAGGACTCCCCATGCTGCCAATCCATTATTAATGGAGCGTCTGGCAGCCCTGACAGATGACTTTAATACCTCACTGAAGTGGGAGGATGTAGCGAGCGCCATCAAAAGCCACTGTTTAATCGTGGTGCTGAGCTGACCCGACCCTCTGCCTTTCTGGGAGCCAGGGATTTAAATTTTGGCAGGCCTTTGCAAAATCTTTTAATGTCAAGCAAAATGGGCATCACCAATAGAAAGAGAAATGTCAAGGGGATGGGTTTTTTTTCTTTTCTTTTTTGGCAATTTTTTTTTGCAACTTTGCAACTTTAATAAAACTTTTTTTTGAACATATTTTTTGTTTCCATTTTCATAACATACAATCACAATTATACTATACATAGCCAGTATCATATAGTATTAAATAATAATTACATCAGTTCCTCTTGTCATCAATGCCCCCCCAAATAAAAACCCATTGTAGCTCTTCTGCTCTCCATACACCTCTTTCTTCTACCTCTCTCCAACTTCCTATCTTCCCTCCATCATCCTTTCCTACTCTACTTCCTCTTCCTTTCTCCTTCTCCTCTCTCTACATTCCACTCCTCCTTATCCTCATCCTCCTCATCTTCCCTCCTTACCCTCTCTCCTATCCCTCTCTTCCCATCTTTCTTCTCCCTTCTGTTTCCCACTCCTTCTCTCATAGGTGTATTTCCGCTTCATATCAATATACTTAACATATCCTAGTTTTAAAGAAATAATAATAATAATAATAATAATAATAATAATAATAAATAAAAGATAAAGTGGACAGTGAACAAACTTGGTTATGGTTAAAAACAGGTACATTAAAGAAAGAAACAGAGTCACTAATCCTGGCTGCGCAAGAACAAGCTATACGCACAAATGCCATTAAGGCCAAAATCGAAAAATCCTCTGATGATGCCAAATGCAGACTTTGCAAAGAAGCTGATGAAACTGTTGATCACATACTCAGCTGCTGTAAAAAAATCACGCAGACTGATTATAAATTGCGGCACAATTCAGTAGCACAAATGATCCATTGGAATTTGTGCAAAAATTATAATATTAAAACAGCAACAAACTGGTGGGAACATCAGCCTGAAAAAGTCACCGAAAATCAGATGGTCAAGATCTTGTGGGATTTCCGTATACAAACCGACAAAATACTGGCGCATAATACACCAGACATCACACTGGTTGAGAAAAATAAGGTCACAATCATAGACATCGCAATACCAGGTGATAGCAGGGTCGCCGAGAAGGAAAATGAAAAAATCGCAAGATATCAGGACTTAAAAATCGAAATTCAACGACTATGGCACAAACCAGCAGTGGTAATTCCAGTGGTAATTGGCACACTGGGTGCTATTCCAAAAGCACTGGAATTACATTTAAAACAGTTAAAAATTGACAAAATCACCATCAGTCAAATGCAAAAAGCCGCACTGCTTGGATCTGCACGCATATTACGAAAATACGTTACGACGTCCTAGGCCCCTGGGTGGGGCCCGACTAGTAACCAATGCCAAATCCGGCGAAACAACTGGCCGCTGTGATACAATTGTACAACAACAACAACAACAACAATAATAATAATAATAATAATAATAGGGTCCTAGGCCCCTGGATGGGGCCCGACTAGTAACCAATGCCAAATCCGGTGAAACAACTGGCCGCTGTGATACAATTGTATAATAATAATAATAATAATAATAATAATAATAATAATAATAATAACAACAACAACAACAACAACAACAACAACAACAACTCCGCCGTTGCCGGTCCCAAGCCCGGATGAGAAAGGAGGAAGGTTGGGATCAGGTTGGCATCTGGTCCCGTAAAAAAAACCCCGCCAACCCATACAATATGGTGAAAAAAACGAATAAGAATTCCATACCGCATCAGTCGTCGCACGGGTTAACAAGGGCCGCGGCGGATGTTGGGGTCCCTGGACATCCGTCGACAAGTGGGCTACAAGTGGACCAGCCAACAAAACGACAAAAATATAGTGCAGATGAAAACCGTGCCATAATGGCCTGTTACTACAACTCAGAGCCAGAAAAAAGAGGATATTTAAAGCGAATGTATGAATTATGGAAACAACAATATCCAGATTCAAATGTTAGCGAACAACGACTAGCAGATCAAAGGCGATTTATTATACGGAATAAAGTGTTTAGTGAAGTTGAACATGAGGAAATTCAGGCAAATTGCAAAACCCAAAAAACAATATCACAAGCGGAAATAACTGATATTCAAGACACAACTAAAGACATTATAGTAGAACTCCCAGAAGAAGCTCTCAGGGAGGAAATAACATCACCACCACTAGAACCAGTTATCACTGAACCAACTGATGAACTAACTCAAAAACAAAAAGAATTGAAGGATAAGATCATGGAGCATTTTCTGCTTAATGAGGAAAGGCAACGTTTACCATCACTAAAAACTGTGCCTAAGAAAATTTTGGCCCCTATCATGAAAATGGTTAATGCAGTGTTTTCAACAATTGAACCGGGATCCATCTTGGAAACAAACCAGTTAATGTACAGCGCAGCTGTAATAGTCACTAATGAACTAGGCATTAAAATTAAAGTACCTAGTCACACAACAGAAAAAGCATCAAAGCCAAAGTGGAAAATCCGTCTAGAACAAAAAATCAAAAAATTAAGGGCAGATGCTAGTAACTTAAAGAACATGCATGAGCAACGGCTTAAAAACAACAAAATCATAGATCAGCTAATCAGAAGATATAGATTGGATACAAGAAACATCAATGAAGCTGTAGAGATTGTAAAACAGCAGATAACAGCAACAGCTAGAAAAATTGAAAGATATGAGGCACGAATCATCCAATATAAACAAAATCAGCAATTTCAATCAGACCAACGGCGTTTTTATCAAAGTCTTAATGTGAATGGTGACACCAAAAGTGAAAAACCAGAAAAGCAGGCCACAGTTGAATTCTGGAAAGAATTGTGGGAAAATGCAAAGGACTACAACAAGGAAGCAAAGTGGATACATGACTTTGAGAAAAGCATTGGCAACAAACAAATGCAAGTATTAGAAATAACAACTGAGATGATCAAAAATCGAGTTAAAAAGGTAAAGAATTGGACATCACCTGGAAAGGACCAATTACATGGTTTCTGGCTCAAATATCTGACCAGTTTACATGCAATATTGGCCAGGCAACTGAATGAAATTTTACAAAAGGGCCAAATTGATGAATGGTTGACAACTGGAAAAACATACTTGATTCAGAAAGATCCAACTAAAGGAACAACACCTGAAAACTATAGACCAATAACATGCTTACCAACAACCTTCAAATTACTCACAGGCATTATTGCAGATAACATGATGGATTATTTGGAAACAAACAACATCTTGCCAGTAGAGCAAAAAGGCAACAAAAGAAGGAGCAGGGGCACAAAAGATCAGCTTCTAATTGATAAAATGATATTAGAAAATTGTAAGAACAGAAAAACGAACTTGAATATGGTCTGGATTGATTACAAAAAGGCATTTGACTCACTGCCACATAGTTGGATCATAAAATGCTTAGAAACAACTGGCATTAGCAAAAATATTACATCCTTTACTGAAAAGGCAATGAAACAATGGAGAACTGAGTTGGCAGTAGGGAATGAGAGCTACGGAATGGTTAATATCAAGCGAGGAATTTTCCAGGGTGATTCACTTTCACCTCTTCTCTTCATCATCGCAATGATCCCACTATCAGTAATCTTAAAAAAAATGAAATTAGGCTACCAAACAGCCAAAAAAGCTGAAAAAATTTCGCATTTACTATATATGGATGATTTGAAACTCTATGGAAAGTCAGAAATAGAAATCCAATCATTGACAAATACAGTCCGAGTATTCAGCACCGATATTTCAATGCAGTTTGGCATGGAAAAATGCGCCACTGTATCCATAAAAAGGGGCAAAATCACTGCATCTGAGGGAATTGAAATGCCCAATGGCCAACTAATTAAATGCAAAGAAAATGAAGCCTACAAATACTTAGGCATTCTGCAGTTGGATAACATCAAGCATGGAGAAGTAAAAACTATTGTCAGGCGAGAGTACACCAACAGAGTTAGGAAAATTTTGAAATCTAAATTGAATGGTGGAAATACAATCAAGGCCATAAATACCTGGGCAATACCAGTTATAAGATACACAGCTGGCATAGTTAACTGGACACAAGCTGATTTGGACCTTTTGGACCGAAAAACCAGGAAACTAATGACAATGCACTACAGTTTACATCCACGTGGTGATACTGATAGACTATATCTGCCCCGAAAATCAGGTGGCAGGGGATTATTACAAGTGAAGCAAACAGTTGAAGAAGAAAAACATGCACTGGCTGATTATTTAAAAGACACTCAAGAACATCTATTAATCGAAGTAAAGAACAAAAATCTACTGAAGGCCCAACAGACAAAACAAGAATACAGAAAAGATGTGATAAAATCAAGAATGGAGAGTTGGCAGAACAAAGCACTGCATGGTCAATTTCTGGAAAAAATAAAAGATAAAGTGGACAGTGAACAAACTTGGTTATGGTTAAAAACAGGTACATTAAAGAAAGAAACAGAGTCACTAATCCTGGCTGCGCAAGAACAAGCTATCCGCACAAATGCCATTAAGGCCAAAATCGAAAAATCCTCTGATGATGCCAAATGCAGACTTTGCAAAGAAGCTGATGAAACTGTTGATCACATACTCAGCTGCTGTAAAAAAATCGCGCAGACTGATTATAAATTGCGGCACAATTCAGTAGCACAAATGATCCATTGGAATTTGTGCAAAAATTATAATATTAAAACAGCAACAAACTGGTGGGAACATCAGCCTGAAAAAGTCACCGAAAATCAGATGGTCAAGATCTTGTGGGATTTCCGTATACAAACCGACAAAATACTGGCGCATAATACACCAGACATCACACTGGTTGAGAAAAATAAGGTCACAATCATAGACATCGCAATACCAGATGATAGCAGGGTCGCCGAGAAGGAACATGAAAAAATCGCAAGATACCAGGACTTAAAAATTGAAATTCAACGACTATGGCACAAACCAGCAGTGGTAATTCCAGTGGTAATTGGCACACTGGGTGCTATTCCAAAAGCACTGGAATTACATTTAAAACAGTTAAAAATTGACAAAATCACCATCAGTCAAATGCAAAAAGCCGCACTGCTTGGATCTGCACGCATATTACGAAAATACGTTACGACGTCCTAGGCCCCTGGGTGGGGCCCGACTAGTAACCAATGCCAAATCCGGCGAAACAACTGGCCGCTGTGATACAATTGAATAATAATAATAATAATAATAATAATAATAATAATAATAATAATAATAACAACAACAACAATAATAATATAAGAGAAGACAGTATACATGTGGAGTCAAATTACATTAAAACCTAACACATCTCGTGATATATCCCTCCCTCCCCCCAACCCCCCCAGCCTTCCCTCCCCCCCAGGTCTTTTTTTTTTTGAAGACCTGTTTTGAGGAAACAGGTACAAGGCAGCTTGAAACCTCAGTTTCCCTATCCTTCTTTTGTAACCCCCTAAACACACCTAACGGGGCCATGGGCAAACTCTTTCAGTCAGCTTCCCAAGCAGCTCTTTCAGTCAGAGAAGTCTTGGATCTAAAATAAATCTGTCTTACCATTCCCCGAAGCTCTTAAACCTTCATCCAGGGATCAGTCTTTCTTGGCTAGATTCTCGTGGCAGGATGTGAGAGCCAATGGCAGCTTGGCTGAGGACCAGCGTATTTGCAAGACCGCCTACTGGCACATACCTCCCAACGGCTGATAAGATCCCACAGGGTGGGCCTCCTTAGGATGCCGTCAGCCGGACAGTGTCGGCTGGAGGGGCCTCGGAGGAGAGCCTTCTCTGTGGCTGCTCCGACCCTGTGGAATCAGATACCCCCAGAGATCCGGACCTTACCCACTCTCATGGCCTTCAGAAAAGCCGTTAAAACCTGGCTGTTCCGGCAGGCCTGGGGCTGTTGACCTTATTATGTAGGGTCCAGCCCCATTCTGAATGTATGTGTGTTGGAGAATTTTTAAATCTTTATTTATTTATTTTCTTGTTTTGTGTAAGCCGCCCGGAGTCCTCCGGGATTGGGCAGCCTATAAATCTAATAAATTCAATTCAATTCAATTCAATTCAGCTTCCTTTAAAAATCAACTTTCAAAATGGATTCTATAGAACCCAGGCTAGTGGGATATTCGATGGCCTTATTCAACAGCACAGTGGTTGTTGAAGTATAGCCTACTTATCCATGTTGGTCCTAACCAGTGGTGAGATTCAAATAATTTAACAACCGGTTCTCTGTCCTAATGAGCAGGTGGGTAGGCGGGGCTTAGTGGCCATGTGACCGTGTGGGCGTGGCTAACTCAACATTACTCAGGTCGATGGGCGCTTCGCCTTAGCTGTGACAATGGTAATAAAGGTTAACCGGAGAGGCAGTTTCTGTAAGCAGGTCAATAAAGATTAAGCTAGAAACAACACCAGAATGTCTCCTTCCTGCCTTCCTTACAGGATTAGCCCTGTAAACCGGAAAAAAACCAAAAGAAGATTTCTTCCAACAACCGGTTCTCTGAACCTCTTAGAAAGTTAAGAACCGGTTCTCCCGAGTAGGTGCGAACTGGCTGAATCCCACCACTGGTCCTGACCCCCCCCCCACAACAGAACTGTTGTTTAATGCTATATTTATACTTTTGGAAAGTATAATCCATGTTTTGGGCTAATCTTGTTTATAGGGTGTTTTTCAGGCAGCCTGATATCTATCTTTCTCATGGCCATAGAAATACTGCACCAACTTTTCCCTCAAAGAATACACAGTCCTTCAAATAACTAAATTTATTGGTCTTCCTGTTGTATTTTTCCTTAATTCCAGCGATCAGACAGAAAGCATAAATTCTATGTCCCTTTGTCCTGTTTCTCCCTCCTCAGAACAAGAGACAAATAGAGCTAAATCAGTAATTAACCAGCAGGAGAGAACAGGCTATCTTTTCTAGTGTCAAACTCAACATTATGTTCTCTGTTCTTTATCCCTCCCTTCTCTCCAGCAAGACGAAGAGATTCTTGGTGAATACAGTAATTAGAAGGAATGAAATTAAAAGTTTTTTTTTCCTTTTATCTGCAAATGATTTTAAGAATTTCTCTCACGATGCTCTTGCAAGTATGGCACTAGGAAAGCAAGCGACTGTTTTAACAACTGGACGGGTGTTGTGGCCCAGCAGGAGCCGTTGGAGATGCCACCAGACTCCGACAGCGAGGGGCCCTATGAGTTGGCCCTGGAGGATGTGGAGGACCCTGGACAGGGTTCCGACTCTGAGCAGGGCGCAGAGAGACTGGTTGGCCACCAGGTGGCGCCTGAGCCTTGGATCAGTGGGGAGGAGACAAGGGAGAGTGATCTAGAAACCAACTGTGAGTTGTTCCGGGATGCACGCCGTCGAAGAGCTACTGCAAGGTCCCTTCCGGCTCTATTTTATTCTGATCACATCACCCCTGGGACACTACAACCATCATAAATATGAACGAGCTGCAAAACACCCAAATTATGATCATGTGCCTATGGAGATGCTACAATGAAGTGTGAAAAACACCAATAACTCAGGTTTTTTTCCAGTGCTATTCAGTGGTGGGATTCAAATAATTTAACAACTGGTTCTCTGCCCTAATGACCAGCAGGGTAGGAGCTCAGTGATCATGTGACTGGGTAGGCATGGCCAACTCAACATCACTCACGTCGATGGGCGCTTTGTCTTAACTGTGACAATGTGGTAAGAGTTAACCGGAGAGGCAGTTTCTGTAAGGAGGGCAATAAAGATTAGGCTAGAAACAACACCAGAATGTTTCCTTCCTGCCTTCCTTACAGGATTAGCCCTGTAAAGTGGGAAAAAAACAAAAGGAGATTTCTTCCAACAACCGGTTCTCCGAACTGCTTAGAAAGTTACCAACCGGTTCTCCCGAACAGGTGCGAACCGGTGAATCCCACCACTGGTGGTATTGTAACTTTGAACAATCACCAAATGAACTGTTGTAAGTCGAGGACTTACAGTATAGGATGCTCTAATTCACCAGCAGAGAAGCAAAGGGAAATAGCAATGCCAAGGTACTGCAGTAAAGGAAGCCAAGGATGTTGCTTAAAAATTAACCATTTTATAGGGCAGAAACTCACACAACAAGAACTAGAGCAATCTCAACCCAAGCATGGAATGTAATCCCCAGCTGGAGGATACTGTGTGCATATATGCACGTGTGCGCATAGATCTGAGGACGAGATAAACAGAAGCAGAAATGTAAGCCATGCAGTCAAAAGGCCATGAAATGTAATCATATTGGAGGTCCTTGTCTTTTCACTGCAAAATTCAAGGGGGGAGGCATGGTAACATCTGAGGGACTTGAGTCCATGACTCTGCAGTGGCCCCATTAAGTCAGTCAGATTTCAAGTGCTGCAGGATGCTGTTGTTTGTACAGCAACATATAAATCTGAGCACACCTTGACAACTGCAGTGTCGGCCAATCTTCCTAGCTTTCATCTGTAGTCAGTTCCAAGTCTTCAGCTCCTCAAAATATATGCCAGCATGTCCAGCAGTAAAGGATTGAAGGAGAGGGAGGAGAATGAGAAAAGCCAGGTTGTTTGTCCTGGTGTTCAAAACAGTCTTGGATCAAGGATCTTTTTAAGTTCTGTATATGATCCATATATATCTGTTCTGACCCCCCTCCTCTGTCCAGTAACAAAAGCCAAGACAAGCTTAAATGAGAATGTCCTTTACTAACAAGTTCAGACTCTCGATGGCTGAAAGCCAAGTAAACAAACAGATAAGGATCTTGGCAGCAAGGCCGACAAACTTTGGCAGCAGTTCAGACAAACTCTGGCAGCAATCCAGCCTGCCAAGTTTGTTTCTCTTTAGTCAAAGCGTTGACTTCTGCAAGAAGGGCATGGCACAAGCAGTCTCTTTTATAGTCTGGAGAGGAGCCTAATGACCATCAGCTGAGCATAGTTACCTCATGTAATTACGTAGTTGTTCTTGACGCCGAGTAGCCCTTCGACGGCGTGCATCCCAGAACAACTCACAGTTGGTTTCTGGATCACTCCCCCTTGTCTCCTCCCCACTGATCCAACGCTCAGGCACCACCTGGTGGCCAACCAGTCTCTCTGCACCCTGCTTGGAGTCCGAACCCTGTCCAGGGTCCTCCACATCCTCCAGGGCCGACTCATAGGGCCCCTTGCTGTCAGAGTCTGGTGGCAGCTCCAACGGCTTCTGCTGGGCCACCACATATATCATACATATGATTCATATATGTATGAATATGGATCAGAAAGAGATGTCCAGGAAGATCTCTGCTATTAATCTTCCTTTGCCCCAAGCAGAGGACGGTACATGCAAAGTATTTTTTGAGCACCAAACTATCATTCTTAAAATCTGTGGACTAAAGGCTGGGTTTCAACCCCCAGCCTGTGGCCTGTTTCCCTTTTGCTAAGCCCAAAGGACTTTTCATCTGTAGCCTATCTTCTGCTTTCCAACAGAGCTATCTAAATAAACTGCTAAAGGGATTGTAAACAACTGTGGGAGGATTTCTGAGAACATAAAAGGCATGATGGATGGATGATCTATAACGCGGTGAGAACCTCAAGGCAGACATTTCATAATGATAATATTAAATCAAGGGACCAGGATTCCCAGGCTCGCCTGACCCATCCATCTCGATAACTTTTTCTAGGCTTACAACTGAACACCTAGCCCAGTGTTTCTCAACCTTGGCAACTTGAAGATGTCTGGACTTCAAGTCCCAGAATTCCCCAGCCAGCATTCGCTGAATTGAAGTCCAGACATCTTCAAGTTGCCAAGGTTGAGAAACACTGACCTAGCCTTTTCTACAGTAACAGCTGGACTGTTCTGACCCCCCTCGTCCTACACCAAAGCATGCCGAGACAAAGATACTGCAAGGATTTATTGACACACAGACAGGACCTTGGCAGCAAGCCAGCACTGACAAGACGTTGCCAGCAATCTAGCACAGACTAACCTTGGCAGCAATCCAGCCTGCCAAGCTAGCCCCAAGAGTTCTCCAGCTCAAGTGAATACGTTGACTCCTGCAAAAGGATATGTGCACAATCATTCCTTTTATAGTCTTGAGAGGAGCCTAATTACCACCAGCTGAGTGCAATTATCTCCTGTAACTATGCAACTGTTCCTTACGCCTATTAGCTCTCCGTTGCCGGGCATCCAGGAACAACTCCCTTGGCTCCTCCCCACTGCTCCAATGCATGACTTCCGGATCACACTCTCTTGTCTCCTCCCCACTGGTCCAAGGCTCAGGCACCTCCTGGTGGCCAACCAGCCTCTCTGCGCCCTGTTCAGAGTCGGAACCCTGTCCAAGGTCCTCCACATCCTCCAGAGCCGACTCATAGGGCCCCTCGCTGTCGGAGTCCGGTGGCAGCTCCAACGGCTCCTGCTGGGCCACATACCCAACTCCAAATCATATATGAATGAGTTGAGTAGCACAAAACAAATGCTTGCCAGAGCTCACTTTTTACCTCCCTCCATTATGATTTCTTAAAAATATTTCATTTTCAATTGTTCAGACCGTCACCCATCCATTGGAGGCCATTCCTTGCAATGCTACAAGTCCTCAGTGTACCCAATCTCAACAGAATCATCTCCTCTCACCTATTTTTCACGCATCCAAACAACTTGAATGGGCTAATGATATAGGGACCCACTCCTTTAAAGAGCCATGACTTCAGAAAGAAGTGCTCATCTACTTCAGAATTTATCTTTGATTCTGATTTCTGCCAGCCTGCCTGGGACAGATGTGAATTTAGCCAACCTGTGATTTACAAAATTCCCCACAGATTCTCTTTTATAAATTGGAGTTACATTGGTTATCTTCCAATCCTGAAGCACAATGATAGCCTTTAAGTTACATATTTCTGCCAGGAGATCAGCATCCTAATTTCTTAAGGACCCCTGAGTGGATGCCATCTGGCCTGGCAATATTTTGAGCTTTTCAATGTGTTCTATATAGATGTAACAAGAAAGGACATTCGATCTGCCTCATCTGCACACTCACACCCTGAAAAATATTGGTTTAGGCACCATTAGCTGTCGTATAACTCCCATAGTGAAGACAGATGCAATGAAATTATTTGTTTCCTTCTATATCATATCCTGTTTGAGTTTTCCTTCCATTCCCTCATTCTCTGGTGCTTCGACAGTTTCTCTGGGCGGTTTCCTATTGTTAATATAGATCAGAGGTGGGTTCCTACCAGTTCGCACCTATTCGGTAGAACCGGTTCATCAAATCTACCGAACTGGTTAGAAGAGGTTCCATCAGTGGACCCGGAAAGCAGGCCACACCTACAGAAGAGGTTCCAAGATTTTTTGAAACCCTCCACTGATCCTTGGATATGATTATTCTACACTATCATGCTCATATTTATAAAACTCAGCGCCTCTGTGAAAGGTAAGGATGACTACTGCGTTTGTGGTGCAATCAGAACATTGCGTGTGTCGAAGTTGTTTTAACGCAAACCAAAGATGCCTTTTAAAAAACAAGTTTACATCCTATTCTGATGCATGCCAGGGCTGTGTGTGGGGTAATTTAAGGTGGTTCTGACAAGTGTCGTCGGCATCTTCATATCTGGTCACATGGGCGGCAAGCCACTCCCACAAAGGAGGCCACACCCACAGAGTAGGTTCAAACAATTTTTGAAACCCACCACTGATATAGATGAACAATCTCTTATTGTTGGATTCTGTATGTCGAGCCAAGTGGTTTGGGTTAAGGTTTAGGTTTATTGGATTTATATGCCACCCTTCTCCCAAGGACTCAGGGCGGCGTACAACATAAAAGAAAACACACATCACAAAAATTAAAAGGGACATTAAATAAATTATCCAAAAAAGCAACAACCCCAATTGATATTTACAATAAAAATTTAAAAATTAGATTAAAATTAACAGCCAAATTAATCCTATATTTTATTCTATTGAAGCCAGGCTGGCTTGCTGGAAAAGCCAACTTTTTAGGGCACGTCGGAAGGATCGGAGGTCGGGGACTATACGAAGCTCCGGGGGCAGCTCATTCCAGAGGGAAGGCGCTCCCACAGAGAAGACGCTCCCCCTGGGGGTCGCTAGCCGACACTGTCTGGCCGACGGCACCCTGACGAGGCCAACTCTGTGGGATCGCACTGGACGGTGGGAGGCTACTGGTGGCAGTAGGTGTTCTCGCAGGTACCCTGGGCTTAAGCCATGGAGTGCTTTAAAGGTCATAATTAGTACCTTGAATCGCACCCGGAAGACAACCGGCAACCAGTGCAGGCCGCCTAAAAGGGGTGAAACATGGGAGCACCTAGGTACCCCCATGATCACCCGCGCAGCTGCATTCTGGACCAGTTGAAGGCTCCGAGTGCTCTTCAAGGGCAGCCCCATGTAGATAGTGTTACAGTAGTCCAGGCGAGAAAGGACGAGGGCATGAGTGACTGTGCACAGAGCATCCCGATCCAGGAAGGGGTGCAACTGTGCTCCTCACAGGGAAGGGTTTCTCGCCCCGTTCCAACCGGTTCGGTTGGAATGGGGCCGGCGGCGTCCTCGTGCACACGCGCGGTGCCCGCATGCGTACTAGCGTCTGTGCAACGCTCCAGCTGCTCCTGGACGATCGCGCAGGCGCTGTATGCGTCCTGCGCATGCATGGAAGCGCAGAATCGTCAAAACCGGGTAAGGACCGTGGGCGGGCGGGTGCGCCCTTCGCCGTTCCCGGAAGTTACTTACTTCCGGGTTCGGCGACCAACCGGTTCGCAGGGACCGCCGCGAACCGGTTGAAACCCACCCCTGGCTCCTCAGATTCTTTCCTCCTTCACTGCCAACCGTTTTCCTCATTCCGCAAGTTTCCCTTTTTCAGGAAAATCAGTGAAAAACAAATTACTCAACTAGTTCATGAATGTGATGTAATGTTCACCTTTATCCCTGTAGAGTGCCTAGCTCTTTAGTCAACGTTGAGTTCCCTCTATGATTCTAGCTCCCTATTCCCTGCTGCAGGGATAATTTTACATAGGAACCGAGGCTGGGAAAAACGAACGTGTTCCCAGAGAAACAGGTGGGTTACAGCAAGCTGGGTCTTTGTTTGTTTGTTTATTTCCACATCTATTTATCCTCCAATCTCAAATGAAACAGATTGAGAAGAGCAAAATTTACAATGCTTAGGACAACAGAGTTCTCTCTCCCTCTCCCCCCTCTCTCTCCCTCCCTCCCCACCTCTCTCTCACACACAGAGGCAGGCTCATTAACAATTCTGCGCCAGTTTCTCACCGATTCTAGAGCTGGATTTCAAAGTTGCTTGGTAATAGCTCATTCGAAGCTCATTCCACCATCTGCTCTGAAGAGGTGCCAAGCACATAGTAGGAGCAGAAAAGACATTTCCCTAGGTATACACGCGTAGGCACGCACCCACTCATGCACAGCATTTAAAGGTATGTAGAGAAGCATTCAGAGGGAGAAACTGAGTGGAAGCAATGTTGCCTTCTTTCTAGAAAGTAAAAAAGAGGGGCTTGGGGGATCATATGCAAAAAAAATTATAGACAAACCGACTTGCAACTGGTTTTAAATACTCTTTGTTTTAAAAAGAGTATCATTCAACGGTGATGGGACATACAGTAATGGTCTTGGATAATTAAGCCAAGACCGGAGTATTTTGGCATTCCACAACCCAATGTTCCCCAGATAGAGCCGAGGTGGCGCAGTGGTTAGAGTGCAGCACTGCAGGCTACTTCAGCTGACTGCAGTTCTGCAGTTCGGCTGTTCAAATCTCACCGGCTCAAGGTTGACTCAGCCTTCCATCCTTCCGAGGTGGGTGAAATGAGGACCCGGATTGTTAGGGGCGATATGCTGACTCTGTAAACCGCTTAGAGAGGGCTGAAAGCCCTATGAAGCGGTATATAAGTCTAACTGCTATTGCTATTGCTATATTCCTTTGATCACGATGGCTAGGAAGAAAGTCCTGGCTAGGAAGATGGCTAGGAAGAAAACCTGAGATATCTGCTGTTCACAACTCTGTATTCAGGAAGAAAATGAGCAATAAACAGATAAAGAGGACACACTGAAGGTACTAAACCAAAAACTTAGCAAGGAGTCTCTATTTGGAGCAACACTACTTTGCCTGCTTGGACGCCCTTCCTTCCTTCCTTCCTTCCTTCCTTCCTTCCTTCCTTCCTTCCTTCCTTCCTTCCTTCCTTCCTTCCTTCCTTCCTTCCACTCCTTATGGTATAATAAAAACCTGCGTATGAAAACACAAACTTCTGCTACTGATGCAGTTTCTTGGCATGCCAATCCCCTAGGCTGCCCCTGTTGAAAACATGTTTAGAACACATACAAAATGATAGCATCCAAAACACTCGTGGAGATACTGATGCAATTAAGTACACTTGTGGTATTTGCAGTATTAGTACATAAAGAAAGGATAGTAACCAGGGGTGGGTTCCTGCCAGTTCTAACCTCTTCTATTGAAGAGGTTCCACAAATCTACAGTGGCGTTTAGAACCGGTTCCATCTCCCTCCCCCCCGCCCGTCCGCACATCATCAAGATGAAGAGCGAGAGGAGGAATTCTGGGAGTTGAAGTCCACAAGTCTTAAAGCTGTCAAGTTTGAACACCCCTGGGTTTTTTTTTTTCTAAAGGGTTAGGGGTGCAACTTGTAACTTGATAGCTTTAAGACTTGCACACTTCAGTGCCAGAGTTCCTGAGCCAACATGACTGGAGGAGGAATTCTGGGAGTTGAAGTCCACAAGTCTTAAAGCTGTCAAGTTTGAACACTCCATGGGTTTTTTTTCTCTAAAGGGTTAGGGGTGCGAGGGTCTTGTAACTTAACAGCTTTAAGACTTGCATGCTTCAAATGCCAGAGTTTCTGAGCCAACATTTTGGTTGCTAAGCAAGAGCGTTGCTAAGGGAGTTTCACCACATTTTACAAGTCGGCCACACCCACCCGGTCACATGACTGCCAAGCCACTCCCACAAAGCAGGCCACACCTACAGGAGAGGTTCTAAAAAATTTTGAAACCCACATCACTGATAGTAACTGATATAATACTTGCACAAATCCTCACACTGATCACGATGTCCACATAGTCTTTTAGCACCCACTATTCTTTCTTTTTACAAGCTTTTATTCTTCGGACGTTTAATGCCTTCTCCTCTCTCCTGCTTGCTGCATCCAGAGGCTGAGCGAACTATCTCACAGCCTCAGAACAATTTATACTTCCTTGTATTGCTTGCCCGTTGTTTTTTTTCCCCCCTCTTTCTCTATGCCTGGGTGAAAAGCTTCATTCACTCGTACAAATGAGTTCACTTCATTCCCCCACACCACCTTACCCCACTCCCCACTGCCATTCTGCATGAGTCACACATTTTATGTGCTGTGTCTCCATCTGCAACTATAAAATGTCAAGAGGAACCACGGTGAGGAGAGCTCCTTAATGCAGCTTTATATTCCAGGGCTCCTTTTTTTACGGTATTGTTGGAGCAATACCGCTGTGTGTGTTGCTACATTAATTCTCCAAAAGCATCCAGCCATTGTCAGAGATTGTTGGCACTGTGTACATGTTGCCCAATGTCTCACCTGCAACGTTTCATCCTCCGAGAAGGATGGACACAAGGTTTATCTTAACTGGAGTCTATTCTTTCTCTCGTTTCTCCAAATATAACATCTTTAACTCAAGCTTGCTGGCGCGGATATGGTTGCCTAATGAACATGTTCTACAGCACCAAAGATTTCAGATTTAATTTATTTGTATGCCGCCCTTCCCCAGGAGGGACTCAGGGCGGCGAACAACTCAAAAGGGGAAAAGGGGATACAAACACAATACACGTAATTAAAATACACAAGAGTCATACGGCCATACAAGTCGAGAGGGGAGGGGGACTCATCAACCCCAGACCTGCCGGCACAGCCAGGTTTTGACAGCTTTCCGGAAGGCCTGGAGAGGGGTGAGGGTCCGAATCTCCGCAGGGAGTTCATTCCAAAGGGCCGGAGCTGCAACAGAGAAGGCCCTCCCCCAGATGGCATTGGCTGGTAGACGGAACCCGGAGGAGGCCGACCCTGTGCGATCTAACGGGTCTTTGGGAGGTAATTGGCAGCAGGCGGTCTCTCAAGTACCCAGGTCCAATACCATGAAGGGCTTTATAAGTTACGACTAGCACTTTGAAGCGTATCCGGAGACCGATCGGTAACCAGTGCAGCTCGTGGAGGATAGGTGTAGCGTGGGTGTACCGAGGTGCACCCACAATCGCTCGCGCGGCTGCATTCTGGACAAGTTGTAGTCTCCGAATACTCTTCAAAGGCTGCCCCATGTAGAGCGCAAAGAAAGATAGATATGGGCAGCTATTTTAGGGTAGAAACTAGATTTAATCTGTCTCCACCCGAAATCAAAAGAATCTACCGTATACTCATTTTCAGGGAGCCAAAGGTATATCTGCCATCTCTTCTTCACAACTACTGCAAATAAATGAATTTTGATGGATAAAAGGAATTAGCCAACCAAACACTGAACGGTTTTTAAAAAAAAACGTGTTCCTCCTGGATTCTATTCCGACCTAATCAGTGGTGGGTTTCAAAAATTGTTGGAACCTACTCTGTGGGTGTGGCCTCCTTTGTGGGAGTGGCTTGCCACCCGTGTGACCAGATGGGAGTGGCTTGCTGCCCATGTGACCGGATGGGAGAGGCTTGCCGCCCATGTGACCGGATATGAACTTATGAATTAGTACTTAGGTCGGTCCAAGTAGCTATTCAGAAGTTAGTGGTTAGAAGCAATCGTAAAGCAAAATATGGAATTAAAACCAGAAACATTTTGTTGGCTATTTGAAAGGGAGTATAATATATATTTAATTTTACACATGTTAGCAGCTGCTGGAATTGTGTTTGCACAACAGTGGAAAAACAGAGATATGTAAATGAATAAATATTACAATGTGCAGGAATAAATAAATTGACAATTAAAATCAAGAAGGCTTTGAATACTTTTTCACGTGGGATTGGTTTTAGCAATTGCAACTAATGGAAACAGAAATTAGAAATCCAAAAGTATGAAAGAAAACACCGATTATGTCAGGAAAGGTCCCTAAAATGTATAAGGAAATATTACTAGATCATTATTAATGCGTAGATAACTGCGGGACATCACACACCCACCAGGGGTGGGTTTCAAAATTTTTTGGAACCTCTTCTGTAGGTGTGGCCTGCTTTCCGGGTCCACTGGTGGGACCTCTTCTAACCGGTTCGGTAGATTTGACGAACCGGTTCTACCGAATAGGTGCGAACTGGTAGGAACCCCACCTCTGGACCTAATCTTGAAAAATGGGGTTTCCTCCTCAACTGTGGGTGCCTGAACATGCAACTCTAGTCTCTTCCTCCCTCTCCCCTTTCTCTCCCAAAGAGGTTTTTCTGTTCTTCTTTTGAAAAAGAACAATTTAAATGTGCATCTGTGAAGAAATGTCTAATTCTGCTCCCCTCCCATATACTTTGCTATTGCTATTGCTACAGTGGTGGGTTTCAAAAATTGTTCGAACCTACTCTGTGGGTGTGGCCTCCTTTGTGGGAGTGGCTTGCTGCCCATGTGACTGGATGGGAGTGGCTTGCCGCCCATGTGACCGGATATGAAGATGCCAATGACACTTGTCAGAACCACCTTAAATTACCCCACACACAGCACTGGCCTGCATAAGAATAGGATGTAAGCTTCTTTTTTAAAAGGCATCTTTGGTTTGCGTTAAAACAACTTCAACACACGCAATGTTCTGATTGCACCACAAACGCAGTAGTCATCCTTACCTTTCACAGAGGCACCGAGTTTTATAAATAGGAGCATGATAGTGTAGAATAATCATATTCCAAGGACCAGGGGTGCGTTTCAAAAAAATGTTGAAAGCTCTTCTGTAGGCGTGGCCTGCTTTCCGGGTCCACTGGTGGAACCTCTTCTAACCGGTTCGGTAGATTTGACGAACCGGTTCTACCGAATAGGTGCAAACTGGTAGGAACCCACCTCTGTATTGCTATTGCTACTTTGACATTTGGTGGCAGTTTCCCTTTTTATCCACTAAGAAGCAAAATGAGTACATTATAGAGGTTTCCCCCTTTGCACCGCACGGCAAATGATTAAAATGAAAATGAGAAAAAACAAGGGAAGTACTGTTAATTTTTTTTTAAAAGCCCATATCAGATGCTTATTTATAGTGAGGTATGTTGCACTCTACTTTCAGCCTGCTCCCTTTTTAACCTTTAAGCAGTGGGACTGTAAAAGGGCAACAGTTGGTCAACAGTGATAAAGAGGTCAAGGACCCTTTCAAACGTCAAAGGATCCATGCTGTTTGCACAGAGGAGAGACTAGCTGTCTGTGTTGCAAACAGTCAACCAGTTGTAATTTGTGACCTATGCTACCAACAGAAAATAACAGTTCTCCATCCTGGCTTCATTTACGTGGCACAAAGTTGCTGGAAGTTTATTAGCTCTTAGGACCATCGACAAAATGCAATTATTATCTTCTATTCCTAATACATGTGACTTCAAGCTATGCAGAGACTTAATGAAAGATTTCAAACCTCATGGTTTAACAACAGAATAACAGAGTTGGTTGGTCATCTAGTCCAACTCCTACCCAAGCAGGAGACCCTACACCATTTCTGACAGATGGCTGTCCAGTCTCTTCTTGAAAGCTTCTGGTGATGAAGCTCCCACAACTTTTGAAGGCAAGCTGTTCCACTGGTTGATTGTTCTCACTATCAGAAATTTTCTCCTTATTTCTAGGTTGAATCTCTCCTTGATCAGCTTCCATCCATTATTCCTTGTCTGGCCTTCAGATGCTTTGGAAATTAGCTTGACCCCTCTCCTCTCGGTGGCAGCCCTTCAAATATTGGAACATTGCTATCCTATCTCCCCTGGTCTTTCTCTTTACTAGACTAGCCATGCCCAGTTCCTACAATCTTTCATCATATGTTTTAGCCTCCAATCGCCTGATCATCTTTGTTGCTTTACTCTGTACTCTTTCTAGAATCTCAACATTTTTTTTATAGTGTAGTGACCAAAACTGGATGCAGTATTCTAGGTGTGGTCTTCCTAAGGCTTTATAGAGTGGTATTAGTACCTCACTTGATCTTAAATGCATCCCTCCGTTAATGCAGCAAAAACACTTGTAGGAGTACATGGATCTCTCCCTGAATGTTTTAGAGCCACGAGCAAACCAGGAGAAGAAATTACCTTATCCCTGTTTATATCTCGTCATCTATTAAGCTGGAGCCTATAGGGCAGTGGTAGGTTTCAAAATTTTTAGAACCTATTCTGTAGGTGTGGCCTGTTTTGTGGGAATGGCTTGGTGGTCATGTGACCGGGTGGGCATGGCCAACTTGGAAAAATGTGGTGAAACTCACTTAACAACGCTCTTGCTTAGCAACCAAAATTTTGGGCTCAACTGTGGTCATAGGTTCTCTTTCTTTTTCCTTCTCTCTCTCTCTCTTTCTGTTTCCTTCCTTCCTTTTGTCTCTCTCTCTCTCCCTTTCTTTCTTCTCTCTCTCCCACTTCCTTTTTCTTTTTTTCTCTTTCTATCTTTGTCTCTCTTTTTTCTCTCCCTCTTCCTCCATTCCTTCCTTCCTTTCTTGTGTGTATCTCTTCCTTTCCTGTGTGTATCTCTCCCCCTTCCTTCCTTCCTTCCTTCTGACCCTGTGGAACGAACTCCCCGTGGGGATTCGTACCCTCACCACCCTCCAGGCCTTCCGCATAGCCCTTAAAACCTGGCTGTTCCGACAGGCCTGGGGCTAAAGATTCGCTGCCCCTATCCCGAATGGTATGATTGTTGAGTTTCTTAACTGTGTATGTCTTTATATTTTGTAATTTTGTTGTTTTCCCCTCCCTTGAATTGTGAGCCGCCCTGAGTCCCTTTCAGGGAAAAGGGCGGCATACAAATAAAGTAAATTCAATTCAAAATTCAATTCAATTCCTTCCTTCCTTTTGGAACAGGTTCCAAAAGGTACGCTAAATTTCACGAACCGGTTCTGGCGTACCGGTGCGAACCGGGAGAAACCCACCCCTGCTACAGGGTATTACTGAGCTGTGAGTATTCTTTGTTCTTAAGAACTTCTTTGCTCGGTCTAGGTAGCTAAGTAGCAGAGCCCAGCCTACCTGGGCTGATCTCTGAAAGATAGGGGTGGTGGTGGATTTAGTTAGGAATTAGGTAGGAAACCACCAGGACATATCCAGGTTGTAGGCTAGATCAGAAGTTTAAAAATAATCTTGGAAGAAAGTAGTGGCAATCCAAAGCACTCCAATCTGTCCAGGTGGTGATTACAAAGGGAGATGTGTTTCAGCTCATCTGGAGGAAGACAGGTGGGACGAGGCTGGATTACCCTTTAACTGAAAACTCTACCCAGATAATATGTATTAATTAGAGTCCGGGAACTGGGCCAATGGCTGCCAAATGAATCGCAAGCAGCAGGCTCTTTTTTAAAGATGGGAGTGGGTTACCTGCAGCTTCAGTGCCTTCAACTCAATTTTGCCTAACCTTCTTCTTCTGTGCTGCAGAATTTCAGCATTGCTTTTTGAAGTGGAATCTGTAATGCGTGCCGAACAACCTCCTGAAACAACCCCAGCCTATCTACATGTGTAACGCAGCTCTTCACTATAAATCCTGAAAATTGCCATCTAGAAAGGGTGGGCCCTAATCAGAACATGAGTGCCCTTCTTTGTTTGTAAGCATTATTCAATTTCACTTAGTTATTAAAATGATTTAATAGAATACCGTAAACATGTTGCTCTACTGAGAAATAAACTTGTTCGGGGTGATTTATAGATTATAATAAACCTTGCTTATTTCCTAGCAAACCAACAAATGAAGATACATTGGGTGTGAGTGTGGGCGTGGGTGTGGATGGGGTGGGAGGCAGCCAGCCCTGTTAGTCATTTCTCTTTTTCCTGTTCTACAAATAAATTTCCCAGTTTTATCTGAGTAAGTGAAATAGACGCACATAGATTTTTTAGAAATTATCACTTACGGTATGCTTTTGTTATTACTGTAATCGCATCCCTTCTTGGCTCCACAACATCATTCAGGCACTGAGTAAGATTATCGCACTGGGTACCATCTAACTACACTGAGCCAATTAAGTAATAGCAATAGCAATAGCAGTAGACTTATATACCGCTTCATAGGGCTTTCAGGCCTCTCTAAGCGGTTTACAGAGAGTCAGCATATTGCCCCCAACAATCCGGGTCCTCATTTTACCCACCTCGGAAGGATGGAAGGCTGAGTCAACCCTGAGCCGGTGAGATTTGAACCGCTGACCTGCTGATCTAGCAGTAGCCTGCAGTGCTGCATTTAACCACTGCGCCACCTTGGCTCTTAAGTATATGTAACATGACGGAAGCTCAAGATCCCAGTGTTCAAACACAACAATTAATAGCTGCCCGTGAAACAGCCTATTGATTCATGGCAAGAGGCAGTTTTTCCTTGTGTTTTCCCAGTTCATTATTTCCAAAGCAATTCCTACAACTGTAGAAGTGGGCAACCTGGATGAGTGCATGGCATTTATGCTGATCATTGTTTGTAACAACATAGCCACAGTTCCCCAGGTCGTTTATGTATGCTGGTTCACCGACAAAAGGGCGACCGACAAAAGCGCGCCCGACTAAACCACGGTGACAAAACCGCGAGTTCTGAACCACGCCGACGAATGAGCGCTGAATCGTGCCGACAACAGCGCGCAGACAGAAGGGCGCTGTAAACCTAAACCTAACGCTAACCCTAAACCCAACCCTAAACCTAACCCTTACCTTAACTTAAATCGCCCTTCTGTCGACGCGCTATTGTCGACGCTCTGTTGTCGGCGCGTTGAGGACATCGCGGTTTTAGCGATGCGGTTTTGTCGTGCGCGCTTTTGTCGGGCCACGATGTATGCTTGTATACTCCAAATTTATTCTGCTCAGGGATCACAATTCCATAGAGCTGGAATAGATACGGAAACAAATTCCCCGTGCCAAAATGCTAGAAGAAATGACATCTCATCACAAAATTATTGCAGCCCAAGGGAACTCGAGTAGAAAGCCATCAAACCTCAGAGAGAAACAGCAAAGCCCCATTGCCAGCTATTACAGAGTCAGAAAGGGCTGGGAGTTAGGCCTTCAAGTCAGAAATTATAGGTATCTTCAATCCATTTAAAATGTACAGTATGTAATATTCAGTTTGCTGCACAGCAATTGATCCCTGCCTGTTGCCATGAGAAGCAGACAGCCCCCGCCCTCCTTCTCCCACAAAGGAAGAACGCCTCTTCTTCTCCTTCCTGAAGTTTCCAAGATCTGCACTGCATATTCTGCGAGGAACAGCCGTTCCCTAGAGCCAGCTTCCTCACGGCTGCCTGGCACAGTTTGAAATTCCCCACGAAATCAGCCTCCCGAAGGTAAATTTGCTTACAGCTTCAGCTCAGTAACTCCAGAGGCAACCTCGGAGGAGCACAAGTATTTCCAGGGCTCTGTGGAAGGCACTGAATGCCCATGTCTGCTGAGAGCTGGCAAGTAGGAAAACTCTTAAAAACGATAGCCTGCCAAGGTGGCGCAGTGGTTAAATGCAGCACTGCAGGCTACTGCTAGATCAGCAGGTCAGCGGTTCAAATCTCACCGGCTCAGGGTTGACTCAGCCTTCCATCCTTCCGAGGTGGGTGAAATGAGGACCCGGATTGTTGTTGGGGGCAATATGCTGACTCTGTAAACCGCTTAGAGAGGCCTGAAAGGCCTATGAAGCGGTATATAAGTCTACTGCTATTGCTATTGCTCTTTCCCGGCTGGGATCTTTGGAACCAGCCACAGTGCACCCCCAGAAATGCATAAGTCAAGATTTCATTTATTAAATTTTTCATTTATTAAATTTCTATGCTGCCCAATCCCGGAGGACTCCGGGTGGCTTACAGAAATGAAAAAAAGATTTTAAAAAATTATTAAAAACAATTGGACACAACAAGGCTAAAAAGGGAAACACAACAAACACCCAATCAGGAGGGGGCTGGACCTCAACCAAGGGGTCAACAGCCCCAAGCCTGCCGGAAAAGCCAGGTTTTAATGGCTTTGCAGAAGGCCAAGAGAGTGGGTAGGGCCCGGATCTCTGGGGGTAGCTCATTCCATAGGGCCGGAGCGGCAACAGAGAAGGCCCTACTCCTAGGTGTCGCCAGTCGGCATTGTCCCGCTGACGGCACCCGGAGAAGGCCCATCCTGTGCGATCTTATTGGTCTGAGGGAGGGAGGTGGCAGAAGACGGTCTCACAGATACCCAGGTCCTAGGCCATGTAAGGCTATAAAGGTGATGACCAGCACCTTGAATCGTGCTCGGAGACCAATGGGCAGCCAGTGCATCTCGCGGAGGATAGGTGTGATATGGGTGTGCCTTGGCACACCCAAAATCGCTCGCGCGGCTGCATTCTGGACTAATTGCAGTCTCCGAACACTTTTCAGGGGCAGCCCCAAGTAGAGCGCATTACAGTAATCCAGTCTTGAGATGAGAATGAGCAGTTTTGCTTCGCTGACTAAAGGCAAGAGAACAATATACCTGCTATTCAGCATATAAGAAAAAGGGCAAGAAGCAGCATGCGGAATGCAAACCTGTAAAACGGTGAACCTTTTGATCCTTATAAACTAACGTGTTGTCCACCTTCTACAATCTTCACATGCCTTCCTTACTATTCTTTACATCAGCCTTTCCTTCTAGGTATTACCAGGTAAGTGGTACTGCAGCTTCCATCATCCCCCAACCAGCATAGTCCTTAGCTATATGGGTCGGGAAGTGAAATCAGTTATAATCCAATGCTTCCGGAGGGCAGCTAATTAGGGAAGGCTGGTTTACCCAATAACGCTAAGGAATTCCGAATGTTTTGCATTTTAAATAGCCTTGTTTAAATTTCTGTGGAGGTGCAAGCACAACTCTTTTAAAGTCAAAACAGTTTGGAGACTTTTTCAGACCTGTGCTGCCCCAGCAGTATATAGCTAGTGTAGGAATTAAGAACTGTCTCCTTTAAGAAACTACCTCATGGGAAATGCAGGCAGAGACTGTCTTATGGGAAATGTAGTTCCATGACATGTGATCAATCTCTGTTTATGATTGGCCACCGGGGCATCTTGCCCACATGCAAAGTTTATAACCGGGTAGTTCAATTGCTTTTGTGAACCGGAATAGCAGCGTTCTACATCTCCACTCAGCATGGGGATAAAATCATCATCTTTTTACACTACGTGATGGGGCAGATCACGGAAAGTCAGAAGAATCTTAACACTGAACTGTAAGTTTTGTTATTAAGGATGCCTGATAATAAACGTGGTCTGAAAGAGATTCCTAAGCATGGAGTTAACTGGCTGCCCGAGCAGAACCTCATTGCCCGGGGCAGAACAGTAAAAAGATGATGAATGATTTGCCCCCATCCAGAAGCTCCTGAGTAATCAAGACCATTACCTCCTCGCGACCTGCCAATTACCTCCTCGTGACCTATCAGATCACAGAGATTAGGCCTCCTCCGAGTTCCATCCGCCAGTCAGTGTCGACTGGCAACCACGCGGAGGAGAGCCTTTTCAGTAGTAGCTCCGACCCTTTGGAACGATCTCCCCGTGGAGATTCGTACCCTCACCACCCTCCAGACCTTCCGCACAGCCATCAAGATCTGGCTATCCCGCCAGGCCTGGGGTTAAAGATTGTAATTCGTCCCCACCCGAATGATGAATGTTGTTTCTATTTTTAATTATGTATTGTTTTTATATGTCACTGTCTGTATTCCCTTCCCCACGAGTTGTAAGCCGCCCTGAGTCCCCTCAGGGAAAAGGGCGGTCTATAAATAAACTTACAAATTAAAATCAAATTAATAGCATTAACACTCTGGTTTCAGAATAACATATTGAAAATATATGGGATCCACCAATTAAATTGCTATCGGCTTTTCACTGTGAACAGAACGTATGGTCCTATAAATCAAGGGTGTCCATCTTTAGCAACTTTAAGACTTGCAGACTTCAACTCCCAGAATTCGCCCCAGCCAGCCAAGTTGAAGTCCACAAGTCTTAAAGTTGCTAAAGATGGACACCCCTGCTGTAAATGTTAAAAATAATTCAAATCTCTCCATAAAGAATGGTTTCTGATTTATTTAGCTATTGAAAATCTTGTTTTCTTGGGTCCCCCCCTCCCCCGGAAATACAATTACATTCTTCTCCAGATGCAGATATACTCCCTGTTTCTAAGGGAGTTGGGATTTCCACGCTGAAGAGAATAGTTCCTAGGTACATGGAAATGTCATTTACTGAAGAAACTGCAAAACATATTTTGATGGTGTGGGAGACATCCAAGCAATTCTGATGACTATCGATGCCTCTAACAGCCAAACATCTAATGCAATAGAAGAGAAACAGGGACATCTGAAATTACTGTGAGATCAAAAATGAAAAGGTTTAGCTGAGGTATTGTTTGCTGTGATAGCAAGACTCTATAAAAAAAATTACTCACACCAAAGAGAAAAAATGTGCTGTTTCTACCACTTCAGATTGTGTATTTGTGTGTCTCTGCATGTTCAGAAAGTAGAATTTTAACCTTGACATGTTGGATTTCTATATAGAGGGAGTTTTTCTACGTCAAGTTACAGTCCAATAATCTACAATTATACAGTTTAGTCTCAGTTTTATTGCCTCAGAATTAACAAAACTGACATCACAAGAACTATGGCTTGAAGGGTCAGTGGGATTTGAGCTAAGTTTCACATAAGACAATAAAATGATGTGGCTTGCTCAGAAACTAATTGGGAATTAAAACTTCCTACTGTGTGGTATTAAATGAGACATTAATAAAGGACAATATTTGTAGCTCAGGGTTGAAATGAGGAGTCCGTGGTGATCTCTGAGCTTGGCTGTTTTCTTGCAGATGTTTCATTACCCAAACTAGGTAGCATCAGCAGTGATAGACTAGGCTAGCATGATGTTACCTCGTTTGGGTAATGAAACATTTGCAAGAAAGCAACCAAGTTCAGAGAACACCAAGGGCCCTTCATAAATGAAAAATAAATGTTAAAAACCCTGTATTCTTTGTGCCTCCATACAGAAAGCAGCACAGGAGTCCTAGAGGATAATTCTGTCTAGTATACATCCCTCCCTCCCCCCACTCTCCCCCCCCACCTCCCTCCCCCCCGACTTCCCAGAGCCCGTACACGGTATAGATTTTTAACAAACATAGTCTAAAATATATTGAGAAAACAGAAGTAAAAAAAAAAGGGTTAATAACATCTCTACATTGATCTTAGCTTCTTCTTGCTACGCTACCTTTGAACAGTTTAAATCATTCCTGATCTTAAGCATAGGCTATCTGGAATTTCTTAGTCCCATATTTGTTTTGTATATAGTCAATCCATTTTTTTCCAGTCTCGTTTATATCTTTCATTTGAATGATCTTTAAGATATGGCTAAAATATCGTCATATCTTAGAGGATAATTCTGCAATGGTGAATGTTCCTTTGTTGAGGCTATTGGAATCTAAGCACTACGGCAGTGTGATATATAGGATGTGAAAACGTGGAGAATGGCCAATTCTACTGTTCAACCTTTATTTGGGGAAAGCAATGGAATTCAATAATACTCGGATACACTGGCAATTTTGGGAGAATACTGGGCTTGTTTTTCTTCATCAGAATGTTTCTTTCACTATTTTTCTTTGGTTTTGCAAAAGAGACTCTTGTCCTACATTCCAGCCAATGAGAGAGACTTATGTTCAAACCATATCAAGTACCAAGCCCTGTATGAAAGAGGGGAAAATTAATAAGATGATAATGATAACAAAGCAGCCACAAATGTTGAATCAATTTCGGAACATACAGAGACTAACCCTGAAATGTTCTTCTGTCGAAAGCTCCCTAAACTGAAGATGACTTGTGCAAATGTATTTGTACATTTAATTAGCAAGGGTTAACACTTGGACTTTCTAATTCTGATATCAACAAGTCCTTGGGAATGCTTGTTGTACACAATTCATGAAGAGATAGAGCACAGATGTTCAAGAAGCAAATTGTTTCAACAGCTGAGTTACAACTGGAGCTGGAATTACACCAAGATGATAAAAGATGATAAAAGATGAGAAGAGTGTGCATTTAATTCACTGACATATTTGATAACTTCAAATTAAAGTGTTCTAAGGCAATTATAAAAATGTAATTTGCAGTTAGCATTTAAAACCTGTAATATATTATTCCAATATTTATGTAACGGGGTTTTGCATCAACAACTAACACATTTACCACTCAGTCTTTTATAACTGGCAGCATTGTTTAAATCTTTCAGTACTTGTTTCTATGAAAACTTAATTAGAACAATTACTGCAATTTGATAGCCTCTAGACTATTTCGGCTCTGTTGTGTTATGTCTGCACCCTCCAAAGTGTTCGGGACACAAAACAATTTGCAGATCTCAAGTGACCACTGAAATCCCCCTTTTTTTGGTGTTTTTCAAACCACTCATGTGACTGGAGTACAAAAATTTGATGGTAAATTGCAAATGTCATGGTTTCCTGCCAATTAACAGTGAGAAATCAAATAAATATATTTAAATCTTCACAAGAGCTGCTGCTAAAACCTCCATGGAAAAATAGAGCAAAAATTAGAATTTGCCTTGAATTAGTATGACTTTATTGCTCCTTGTGTTCTCCAGCCACCAGAAATAATAGGAGGAGAAAGTGCAGCCGCACTTTCAAGTAACAAGTAACAAAGGATACTTTTTAAAAATATGCATATCCAGGAAAATTACTGCTCACCTTATGTATTTTGCATATGTTACATGATATCAAGTAGTTAATTTGAGGCACTATTTTGTTGGCAGAGAAGACCAAGAGATTAGGATGCATCCTTGATTCACAAATTATTCTATAAGCTCTGACAAGATCTAAGACTTTAAACCAGATTATTGCTTTAACATTTTGTGTACATTTAAAACCTGTAATATATTATTCCAATATTTATGTAACGGGGTTTTGCATCAACAACTAACACATTTACCACTCAGTCTTTTATAACTGGCAGCATTGTTTAAATCTTTTAGTACTTGTTTTATCGCTTTAGATTATTGCTTTAACATTTTCTCATAGATAACAGAATAACAAAGTTGGAAGTGGCCTTGGAGGTTTTCTCCTTCAACCCCCTGCTCAAGCAGGAAACCCTGTAACGTTCCAGTCAAATTATGATTTATCTGGCAACTCTAAATTAGGCAATACAAGCATGTATATGTTTCGTGACCGGATCCAATTAGATTGTACACGGATCAACAATACAAGAGGTCTGAAGTTGTCCAATCACATTGCTGGAATCATGTGGAGGAAGGCATTGCCAGTGATGATTCAGTAACATCACACACACTCCAAAGCCCATTTGAAAAGAAGCAAGTCTTTGAATACTTCCCACTCGGACACAGGCGAAATCACCCTTGGATTATAATCTGAAATGTTAGATTTCTGAACAAGTGATTAAGACCCATACCTTTATCTTGATGACAATGCTGTTAAATGGCAGGTATGTCTTGGAGCTGTCCTTGGTGCTGTTTCTAACTGCCCGAAGTTCTGTAGCCTCAGGAGCCTACCAAGTACCCTTGACCCTATTCCTCACAACAATATTGCTGCCCATCAGCCTTCTTAGGTTGCCATTTCATGTCCTAGGGGCTGATGTGACTCCCATCATTGAAAACTACACATTCACAGTCACGTATAGCCCTATTAAAATACTCAATGCAGCACAAATTCATGCCATTAGCATGGGTTCAGATAAGTAAGAATCCATTCTTCTTATACATAGTCAATGCATCAATCAATAAAGGAGAATATTTGTAGTGCAGGGTTGAAATGAAAGGGCCTTGGAGCTCTCTGAGCTTGGTCGTTTTGCTGCAGATATTTAATTAACCAAATCAGGTTAACATCATCAGGGCTCATGATATTAATTACTTTGGGTAATGAAAGTTCTGCAAGAAAACAACCAAGCACAGAGAGCACCAAGGACTCCCGGTGTAGCAATTTTTAGGTATGATTGGGGACTAGACAAATTCATCAAACATCAGGTAATCCTGTAGCAATGAGGAGGCAGAATAAATTTCATTGTTTCAGCCCCTGGCTGAAGAAAGAGCAGCAGTGATTGCCACAGTAGCGCCAACAACTCATGTCCTCATTCTAGGGAAATAACAGAATTAGGATCAATCAAGATATTATAAAAGGAAGGGAGGGAGTGGACTGGGAGAGAGGAGTGGTAGAGGGGGAGGGGAAGTAGGGTAGTAGGGTAGAGGGGGATGATGGAGGGGAGATATTATAAAAGGAAGGGAGGGAGTGGACTGGGAGAGAGGAGTGGTAGAGGGGGAGGGGAAGTAGGGTAGCAATAGCAATAGCAGTAGACTTATATACCGCTTCATAGGCCTTTCAGGCCTCTCTAAGCGGTTTACAGAGAGTCAGCATATTGCCCCCAACAATCTGGGTCCTCATTTTACCCACCTCGGAAGGATGGAAGGCTGAGTCAACCCTGAGCCGGTGAGATTTGAACCGCTGACCTGCTGATCTAGCAGTAGCCTGCAGTGCTGCATTTAACCACTGTGCCACCTTGGCTCTACATCAATCAATAAAGGTCAATACATCAATCAATAAAGGAGAATATTTGTAGTGCAGGGTTGAAATGAAAGGGCCTTGGAGCTCTCTGAGCTTGGTCGTTTTGTTGCAGATATTTAATTAACCAAATCAGGTTAACATCATCAGGGCTGATGATATAGAGGGGTAGAGGGGGAAGTTGGAGGGGGGCGGAAGAAAGAGGTGTATGGAGAGCGGAAGAGGTATATTGGGTTTCTATTTGAGTTTGAGTTTTATTTTATTTATATTTCTGTGGATATTGTTGACAAGAGGAATTGCTGTGATTATTGTTTAATGTTGTATGGCCCCGGTTATGCACAGTATATATGTGACTGTATGAAAATGAAAAATGGAAAATAAAAACATTTTAACAATGAAAAAAAAATTATAAAACCAAACCCTTACTTAAGAATATCTTAAGGAAAATGTCTAAAATGTGTTTCTATATAAATGTGATTTTAAGAGAACCAAATAAATACTTTTAACAAAAATATTGACTTGTTGCTAAAAGCTCAAATATCTCTCTTTCTTTCAAATTCAACTTGTTCCCTTTTCATGAGAATAACACCCGAAAGAACAACAACAAATGGAATCAACCTCTAATGTTGCCTATGCTGCAAATGGAATGCTAGGTGTTTTTTTTAATTGCCACCTAAGACAGCAGATGTTTTAGTAATGCTACATAAATGGAACGTTCAGGTTTTAACATCATGGAGCTCCAGTTATCAAACTAGAATTGATATCTTCACACTTCTGGCGGGACAACATTGCAAACAGAATGTTAGTCTGGCTCTGAATTGCAAATGGAAAAAAGGCAACCCGTTCAATATTTGTTATAACCACATCATTGTGGTATTCTAGTAGTGTTTCAAATAGGGCTATATAACAAACTTCAGAAAACATCTAATCAGAAAATAGCTACCATCACTGGTTTACCTTCTGATGGCATTAGAGAGATTATCTCTGAGAACTTTATAGACTTACAGTTATGGCATTCTTAATCATGTTGAAATGTTCAAATGAATATTACTGGTGTCCTTCCAAATGTGATTATAGGAATCCATTAAAAGATGCTGGTGAATATTTCATTTTGCAACAGAATGAGCTTTCACTTTCCCACGTCCCCTAAATCCAGAAAAGACACACCTGAGCCCAGAAAATAGGCAATATTTTTAAGCACATGTTCTTTTTGAATATCTGTTTTGTCATAAGCCACTGGGTGCTATTTAGCTAACCAGAAGAAAAAAAAGAATCAAATCAGAAAGCTCTTTCTCTCCCCACTCCCTGCGCATGGCGCAGCATGAGTCACTGTCATTTAGGGGTTTGGTAGTTTGCTATTCTCTTTCTCTCTCCCTCCTTCCCCCGCTCTTCTTCCAAGGTTCAAGTCCTCTGTTTTTAGCAGCATCTCAGGCACCCTATGATCCAGCAAAATCTTTGCTGTATAGTCTGGAGCTGCATTCGATCTTTTCATTCAAAATTTTGTTTTTCCTTCTTTGTATTGATGTACTAATACATCATCTGCTCTGCAGCTACTCTGTCCAGAGAGCATTGCAGAGGACGTTCTCTGACACCCTTGGAAATGTCAAAAAGATTGCTTGAGACAGCCACTCAACCCAAAGCAACATAGTTTTTAACATAGAAAACTGTAAAGGTTCCGAGTTTGTACAGATCAGAGGAGAGTGTTTAAGAACCTTCACAAAGACCATCCTGAACTCTATTCTGCTGAAATCCAACAACACAAATGAATTTAACTTGGAACACTTGGAAACCTTAGCTGTGGCACTGTTGTCTCTCCTGGGTACAATAGTTGATAAGAAGATGAATTTGACAAAGAGCTTCATCTCATCCCTGGAGCTGGTACACGTTCAAACAAACTGTTTCCTTTTCCTCTACAGTGTCTCTTCCAACAATCCCTAGGTGTTCTGACCCCCCCTACTTCGCTCGTTCAAAGACGACAGGCAGACAGACTTAAAAGGAAATAACTTTATCAGTCCTCGGCTCAGACTGGCTGCGAGCCCAAAATGAACATAAATAAAGTCTCTGGCAAGAAGATAACAGAATGCAAAAACAAATATCTCTTATGGCCAAACCAGGTGTACAGAAAGAAAGCAAATCACTTCTCCAAGTGTCTCTTTGAATCAGGGTTACAGAAAGCAAATCACTTATCCAAGTGCCTCTCACAAACAAACCACAACCGATGAACGATGAACCACGAACGAACGAATGAACGTTGACTTCTGCAACCAGGGCGTGGCACCATCAGTCCTTTTATCTCCAGAAGACCACACTAACGAGCCCCAGCTGCATTGTTATTCCTGCATCCCGACTCAACTCACAGCAAACTTCTGCTGAGTCACAACACCTAGGTATGAGAGAGGATGCAGAAATATGTGATCAGCAATCCCACGATGACAGGAATAATTGCTGGTTCACCGTTTCCTCGAACCAACCGCCCAAAAGCTGAGAATACAAACTGGCAGCAGGGCAAGAAGAAAAAGACAACAGACTGTTTGAAGCATCCTCAGAAACAAAGCATGTTCGCGTGGGACATAGATTGAGTAGGAAGGGAAAGGGAAGTTATGTCCCCTTGAAAGCTCAGCAAATATTTCACTGCTTCAGATGCAATTTCCATACAATTGGCTGAGATTTAGCTCATGGAAACTTTGGCAGATTCCTCTAAAAGTCAAAAGAAGCACAGAAGAAGAGGTTCTCTGATTTAAAAAGTGTGGTGTTTGTTTCGAAGCGAAAATCTTCTCAAAATGGCTTGCAATGCAAACAATTAAAATATTATACGAAGCACAAGTGTACAACCGCAGGATACAGTCCTCAAGTAAGAGGTAAAGTAAAGCATACAATTTAAAAGGGTCACCCCTTTCTCTCAAACAGACAAACCTGACTAAGGTGTATTAAAAATGCCCGCATGTCCTTTGGGAAGGTTTGATTGATTTGATTTGATTTCATTTCATTTATATGCCGCCCTTTTCCCCAAAGGGGACTCAGGGCGGCTCACAATTCAAATCAGGGAAGGAGGGTACAGACAAAAAATAAAAGACGAAACATAACAATACATAATTTAAAAACACACAACAGTCATACCATTCGAGACGGGGGGCAACAGCTCTTTAGCCCCAGGCCTGTCGGAACAGCCAGATTTTAAGGGCTTTGCGGAAGGCCTGGAGGGTGGTGAGGGTTCGAATCTCCACGGGGAGCTCGTTCCAGAGGGTCGGAGCAGCCACAGAGAAGGCTCTCCTCCGGGTAGTCGCCAGTCGACACTGGCCGGCGGATGGAATTCGGAGGAGGCCTAGTCTGTGGGATCTAATCGGTCTATTGGAGGTAATTGGCAGCAGGCGGTCTCTCAAGTACAGGTATGTGGCATGCGTAAGTCAATCACACCAAAGCCGATCTCCTTTCCTTGTGGCAACCTTATAACACTAAGTGACGCTTCCCAGAAAGATCCAGACAGATTCATATACGCACAGGAGGATCCTCACATGGTCCCAGGCCACAGATAGCAAATAATTATTGTCCCCTCAAATTTAAGTCACACCAGCAAAGTCCATAAACAAAGGGGGACTTTTGTCTCTGCAAGACCGTCTTCTGCCGCACACCTCCCAACGGCCGATAAGATCGCACAGGGTGGGCCTTCTCCGGGTGCTGTCAGCCAGGCAATGTCAGCTGGCGACTCCTCGGGGGAGAGCCTTCTCTGTAGCCGCTCTGACCCTATGGAACGATCTACCCCTAGAGATCCGGACCCTTCCCACTCTCACGGCCTTCCCGAAGGCCATCAAAACCTGGCTATTCCGACAGGCCTGGGGCTGTTGACCTCGTGACTGAGGTCCAGCCCCAACCAGATTGAGTGCATGATGTGGCTTTAAAATCTGTTTTTCTCTGTCTTTTTAATTTTTATTTTAAAATGTATTTTGCTGTAAGCCGCCCGGAGTCCTTCGGGATTGGGCGGCCTATAAATTTATTAAATACTTAAAAATACTTTACATAGTCCCATGTAGAAACAGAAAAGCATTCCAGCTGACAGATTCCTCCAGTTTCAACAGCAAATGAGCAAAATCTGGAAGTTTCAAATATTAACCCTCCCCGCTCTTTGGAGCCGAGGTGGCGCAGTGGTTAGGGTGCAGTACTGCAGGCCATTTCAGCTGACTGTTATCTGCAGTTCGGCGGTTCAAATCTCACTGGCTCAAGGTTGACTCAGCCTTCCATCCTTCCGAGGTGGGTGAAATGAGGACCCAGACTGTGGGGGCGATATGCTGACTCTGTAAACCGCTTAGAGGGGGCTGAAAGCCTTATGAAGCGGTATATAAGTCTAACTGCTGTTGCTATTGCTATTCCATCCTTCCGAGGTGGGTGAAATGAGGACCCAGACTGTGGGGGCGATATGCTGACTCTGTAAACCGCTTAGAGAGGGCTGAAAGCCCTAAGAGCCAAGGTGGTGCAGTGGTTAAATGCAGCACTGCAGGCTACTGCTAGATCAGCAGTTCAGCGGTTCAAATCTCACCGGCTCAGGGTTGACTCAGCCTTCCATCCTTCCGAGGTGGGTAAAATGAGGACCCAGATTGTTGGGGGCAATATGCTGACTCTCTGTAAACCGCTTAGAGAGGCCTGAAAGGCCTATGAAGCGGTATATAAGTCCACTGCTATTGCTATTGCTATTGCTATGAAGCGGTATATAAGTCTAACTGCTATTGCTATTGCTAAATAACGACTGAAATACTTGTTGCCATCTAGTCAGAATGCTGGCTATTATGTCAGATAAAGCGAGATAAGATCGATTCTAACACTGACTGAAGAAAACAGCGGGATTGCTCTAGGCCTGATAAATGTTACCCAAGTGGCCAGCAGCGGCATCAAGCTGATAAAAAGAGCTCCTTCCTCTGAATAACAATGAGCAGGAGTTGACATTTCAGGGGGTGCTTGTATGAATGAACTTTTCTATTTCTGTCACGCCTTTCATTAAAAAAAAAAGAGAGGAGACGCAGCTCTGCAGGTGGTGATCCTTCCTCCTGTTCATTACTGCTTAAAGGAAGTAAATGGCAAATTGAAGAAAGTGCTAAAAAACCAAGGCTGTTGCCAGGCTCATTTCAGATATTTTAAAACATTATTCTGGGAAGACGTCCGGTGAGGATTCGTGGTAAACCCTTGAAGGAGCAGGGTTGGTATTGTGCATATTTTCCCATGGGAAGGATTCTTTGTATTTAATTCCAAAGTCTTATTTCAAATTTACCTGGACCCTTTCTCCATTTGTAAGTTTTGGAAAACAAAGTTTTCTGCTGTCTGTTAAAATATCTTATATTCTTTTTTAATAGCAATAGCAGTAGCAGTTAGACTTATATCCCGCTTCATAGGGCTTTCAGCCCTCTCTAAGCGGTTTACAGAGTCAACATATTGCCCCCAACAACAATCTGGGTCCTCATTTTACCCACCTCGGAAGGATGGAAGGCTGAGTCAACCCTGAGCCGGTGAGATTTGAACAGCCGAATTGCAGAACTGCAGTCAGCTGAAGTAGCCTGCAGTGCTGCATTTAACCACTGCGCCACCTCGGCTCTTTTAAAAAAAAATTATTTATTTATTTATTTATTTATTTATTTATTTATTTATTTATTTATTTCCAAAACAAACATATATTGTAGAAAGCATATCAGCTGGTTACAAAAAGCTTTGCGCATCTCTTCCACCATCATCAAATATAATTCATATTAATTCAAATGTCTTAACTCAAATATTTACTATATTGACATCATCATACCTCCACTTTTATTTGACTACAGTTATTGAAACATCCTTCATCCTTAAATATACCAAGATTCAATCCATAACCACATGCCGGCATTTCATTTACTTGTTTATAAAATCCTCCATTAACATTAAGTCCTCATATCCTGTTTTAGCTAAACATCCATAATATTTAATACCAAAGATTTCTAATCCTCCATGTATATAATTTATTATCATTATCCTTTCTTTATTTAATTATATCCTATATCATAGCATTTCCCCCTATTAGTTAAAATTTAACTGTATATAGTTTTTTTAATGATAATTATTATTGTTATTAATAAACTTTATATATAGTCCAAAAATATTTCTAACTTTCCCTTCTCATATCCAATTATTATTTATCATATCAACTCAACATTGTATACATTACTATGTATGTATGTATTTTCTTAAACTTATTCTTAAAACCTCTCCTGCTGAGGATTGAAATTATTTCAGCCAGTCCTGTAGAATCTGTTGATCCAAACATAGCTAATATGCACTTAACAAGCAATTTCCCAAAGTGATTACAAAAAGAAGTATCAGCCACTCAGTACTATCCTGAACCACAAGATGAATGGCATATATTGATTTTGCATTTAATAACGGCAGCAAGACTGTTGGTGGCGCAATACTGGAAGAAAGAAGATTTGTCTACTATTCAAGAATGGACATTAAAAGTAACAAACCTAGCAGAGATGGCTAAAATATCAGCATATCTCAAGGATCATTCAAATGAGAGATATAAACTGGAGTGGAGAAGATGGATTGACTATATTCAAAATAAATACGGGACTAAGAAATTCCAGATAGTTTATGGCTGAAGAAACAAGGAATGATATAATCTGTTTAGAGTTAGCCTAGCAAAGAGGAGTTAAAGCTCAAATGAAAGATGATACTAACTTTCTTTAAGTTTATTTTAGAATATCTTTGTTAAAGATTTATACCCTGTATTGGTTCTGGGAAGTCAGGGGGGGAAGGTTGGAGGGTGGGGTGGGGGGAGGGGGGAGGGGGAGGGCAGGGGGGGAGGTAAACATTTGTAAAAGTTTTTTTCTAAAATTTTCAATTAAAAAAAAGATGAATGGCATTTAGCAATAGCAGTTAGACTTATATACCGCTTCATAGGGCTTTCAGCCCTCTCTAAGTGGTTTACAGAGTCAGCATATTGCCCCCAACAATCCGGGTCCCCATTTCACCCACCTCGGAAGGATGGAAGGCTGAGTCAACCCTGAGCCGGTGGGATTTGAACCGCCGAACTGCTGAACTAGCAGTCAGCTGAAGTAGCCTGCAGTACTGCACTCTACCCACTGCACCACCTCGGCTCTAGATAAACTTGATAAGAATGCCAACTTAGTGTTTTTTCAAAGGTGTCCATCATGGTTTGGGAGAAGATGGCATTCCCTCCTCTTCCAGAACTCCAAACCTTCTCAGAAACCATTGTTTTGTGGTCTCCTAATAAGGAGCAGCTGTCTGGAGCATTTATGGGGAATCTCAAGACCTCTCCTTCTCCAGAGAGGTATCCTGAAAAGCCAGCCCATTTGCCAGTTCTTTATTCTGCTGTACTCCGGTGTTCCATTTACCATGGAGCTGTCTTCAAAAAAAGCATTTCCCCTCTGGAAGTCTGAAAACATGAAAAATGGTTGGAACTTCAAGTGGGGCACACCAGGTATTATTTTATTGCCAGGAGAATTAGTAAGAGACCTTCTTTTAGACCTTCAAGAGCCAAGGTGGCGCAGTGGTTAGGGTGCAGTACTGCAGGCCACTTCAGCTGACTGTTATCTGCAGTTCGGCGGTTCTAATCTCACCGGCTCAAGGTTGACTCAGCCTTCCATCCTTCCGAGGTGGGTGAAATGAGGACCCAGACTGTTGGGGGCGATATGCTGACTCTGTACACCGCTTAGAGAGGGCTGAAAACCCTATGAAGCAGTATATAAATCTAACTGCTATTGCTACTGCTAATCTCACAGGCTCAAGGTTGACTCAGCCTTCCATCCTTCCAAGGTGGGTGAAATGAGGACCCAGACTGTGGGGGGCGATATGCTGACTCTGTAAACCGCTTAGAGAGGGCTGAAAGCCCTATGAAGCGGTATATAAGTCTAACTGCTATTGCTATTGCTATTCTTTCTCTATTTTTTTTTCCCTCTTGCTATTTCTTGCATCCATAGATGTCAGGGCAAGGAAAGAGAGAAAAATATGGAGAATGGCTCTGGTGCTTCCAATTCTCTGATCCCAGGGAATAAATGCTCTGCAAAATTGGAGATCTCACAGCAGAAATCTATGGGTCTTCTGTTGCCACTTACCGGCATCAAAGGAGACATCCTCCTCTCTAATGCTCTCTTCCCCCTGCGTTCAATGCAGAGGGAATCTATAGTCCTCTAATGTCACTACTGAGGCTGAGTTTAAATTGGAATAAGCAATTGGCACTTATTTAGACCATCTTAGTTTTCGGCCAGTTCCTCTGTGGGATAGCAGCACTTTAGTGCTGTTATGTGGAGGAGCCAATTTTCACCAAACGCTCTGAAGAAATGTGTTTATGTTTTATATGATATTTTGTTCTGGCTATGGATGAATACTGACATTTAAATTCTGACAAGCAACTATCCTGATTCCAGAACAAATGGACTGCTGTTACAAGACTCAGCAATTGTAGTATTAGTAGTTGCAATTATTATTATGCAGCTGGACTCTAAATGGAATACCCATCTCCAGACTGTACTACAAACCTCTGAAGAGTGCCAATTATTTATTTATTGTCTAGGCTCCATTACTGCTAAGTAAGAATAACAACCTCTCTGAGAATGCCTGAGTTACAGTACAGACCAGAGGTGGGTTCCTACCAGTTCGCACCTATTCGGTAGAACCGGTTCGTCAAATCTACTGAACCGGTTAGAAGAGGTTCCACCAGTGGACCCGGAAAGCAGGCCACACCTACAGAAGAGGTTCCAAAAGTTTTTGAAACCCACCACTGGTCCTTGGATATGATTATTCTACACTATCCTGCTCCTATTTATAAAACTCAGTGCCTCTGTGAAAGGTAAGGATGACTACTGCGTTTGTGGTGCAATAAGAACATTGCGTGTGTTGAAGTTGTTTTAATGCAAACCAAAGATGCCTTTTGAAAAACAAGTTTACATCCTATTCTTATGCAGGCCAGTGCTGTGTGAGAGATAATTTAAGGTGGTTCTGACAAGTGTCGTCGACATCTTCATATCCGGGCACATGGGTGGCAAGCCACTCCCATCCGGTCACATGGGCGGCAAGCCACTCCCACAAAGGAGGCCACACCCACAGAGTAGGTTCGAACATTTTTTTGAAACCCACCACTGGTACAGACCAACAAAGAGTCTGAATATCTGGGTTTCATTTTCTGCAAGGAAAAGAATAGTATCATCTATGCTTTAAATTTAACCAAAGCCCTAGGGACAAAAAAAAAAAGATTTGGGTGGGAGGCTGGGTAGTAAAAGGGTGGGCTCTCTCTTCAGCAGAAAGCTCGACAGGCTAAAGAAAAACGTCAGTGGGATAAAAAAGGGAAGCTTCAGGGAAAATTGGGATCAAAAGGGCAGAGGGTTAGAGGTAGAAATACAGGAAATGGGGAAATGATCTAATAGAAAGCTCTTTTAAAAATTCTTAGCATTCTTACCCGGTCTGGAAAGACTATATTCTTTGAGTTAAGAAGGGAACCAGGTATGGTTCCAAGGTGGCGCAGTGGTTAGAGTGCTGTACTGCAGGCCACTTCAGCTGACTGCTATCTGCAGTTCGGCGGTTCTAATCTCACCGGCTCAGGGTTGACTCAGCCTTCCATCCTTCCGAGGTGGGTGAAATGAGGACCCAGACTGTGGGGGCGATATGCTGACTCTGTAAACCGCTTAGAGAGGGCTGAAAG
Source organism: Thamnophis sirtalis (assembly GCF_051295495.1). Classification (NCBI taxonomy): domain Eukaryota; kingdom Metazoa; phylum Chordata; class Lepidosauria; order Squamata; family Natricidae; genus Thamnophis; species Thamnophis sirtalis. Next base: position 172,678,020 of record NW_028261383.1, on the reverse strand, counting down.
CCCTATGAAGCGGTATATAAGTCTAACTGCTATTGCTATTGCTATTGCTATGTCAGGAAACAGTAGAATTAAAAAAAGATTGGACAAGTAAGTAATGGATTGGTGAGCAGGATTTTTTCTTTAAAAAATGATGTGAGAGATAAAAAGCAATATTTTTTAGCACTAGGGTGAATTAGTGTTTGGATTGGGGTCCAAAAGGGACTGTAAACAAGATTGGGATATCAAAAAAATATTCCAGAAGACCTTGGCAAAGCCCTTCTCGGCTGTTGCCAAAAATGAGCAGGGAAACAAGACTGTCAGAGAGGTTTTATCTTGAAAGCTCAGACAGGCCCTAACAATGAGTCATGATGTATTATTGGAAGAGGAGCAGAATAGATACAAAAGGCAGTTCAATAGAAATAGACTGCCAGACAGAAAATCAAGGGGGTCTCTGGCCATTACATTACAGCTGTACCCGTAAGAGATGCATTACAGGAAGGATCCTGCCAATTGCGCCTCTACTGATATTGCCAGCAGTGTGAGTTCTCGTGCCTAAAGCACAGGGAAAGTTAAGGGGTTCAAGCGAATTTTGAGTATCGATTTGAATTAATGACACAATTTCATAATGGTTGGCCGTCGGTCCCCTTGCCTTCCTCTAATTTCTGCTTCTTCCCGCGTCCTCACCACCCTCCAATCCTTCCGTGCCGCTTTGAAGATCTGGCTGTCCCGGCTGGCCTGGGGTTAAGATTCCAACCCCCCCCCCCCCGAATTGTGTGACTGTTGTGCTCTCTTTTAATATGTTGTATTGTTTCCATATTGGAATACTGTTTGTCTTTCCCCCCCTCCCTTTTTGAATTGTGAGCCGCCCTGAGTCCCCCCCAGGGAAAAGGGCGGCATACAAATAAAGGAAATTCAAATCCAAATTCAAATTCCTCCTAGTGAAGATTCATAAACATCTAAAGAATGCCAACTTAACCAATGTGCGAAGCAGTAAGAAAACAAACAATTTTAAAGCCTATTGTCAGCCTCTGCTTTGCTGCTGCTTCGGCTGTCATTGAAACGGGGAGGGGGGGCATGGTATTTGGGAGGGGAATCATTATGTGCTGGAGGAATATTCTAGAAGCTGTCCTGACCATCTTATTGCGCATGTGGAGGAAGGGAGTTTCCCGCCAAGGCTAACTGTCCGGCATTCCATCCTGATGAGACTTTTTGAAGTTATCTCCCACCTGACAGTTGGGTGCATTATAATTGGACTATGTTCAGGGGTGCCAAGGGGAGGGGATTGAATTGTACTTGATATTATCCGCTTTCGTGCCTAATTAACCAGACTCAGCTTAGCTTTGCAACTGTTCATTTATAATTAGTAAAAGTACACTTGATTTCAATTCAAATGGAGTCCAGTGGTTTTCTTTCCTGATTACCAAATGAAGTAAATGCTGACACATATTTTTTTCTAGGCTCTTCTTCTGTCTCAAAACTCCAGCACACTGTTCAGACAACCAGCCTGATCTGAAATTCCCCAGCATCTTCAAGAAGTTTACAATTCAATTTTTTTCATAAAATATTCATAATATTCATGATAATGAGGTATGGAACTTACCTTACTCATAATCGTGAGAGAAAGGTATGGATCTTTTAATGGAAGGGGAAGAATAACTTTCTTTCTCAAACAACCAGCCAAATCATTTATGATTCCATTCTGCTAGAGGTGCAACATTTAATTTCACCTGGAACTTGGGCATCACCTTCAGGACCGAAAACAGAGGAGTAGGCCAGAAGTGGGTTCCTACCAGTTCGCACCAGTTCGGTAGAACCGGTTCGTCAAATCTACCGAACCGGTTAGAAAAGGTTCCACCAGAAAGCAGGCCACACCTACAGAAGAGGTTCCAAAATTTTTTGAAACCCACCACTGACAGAGAGAGAGAGAGAGAGAGAGAGAGAGAGAGAGGGAGAGAGAGAGAAAGGAAGAAAGAAAAAAAGAAAAAAAGAAAAAGAAAGAAAAAGTGAGAGATGAAAGAAAAAAAGGAAAAATGGACAGAGAGACAAAAGGAAGGAAAGAGAGAGAGAGAGAGAGAGAGAGAGAGAGAAAGAAAGAAAGAAAGAAAGAAAGAAAGAAAGAAAGAAAGAACATGGCCGGCAAGCCACTCCCACCAGGTCACATGGCTGTCAAGCCACTCCCACAAAGGAGGCCACACCCACAGAGTAGGTTCGAAAAATTTTTGAAATCCACCACTGACACACAAACACACACAACACACACACACACAGAGAAAGAGAAAGAAAGGAAGAAAGAAAAAAGAAAAAAAGAAAGAAAAAGTGAGAGAGAGATGAAAGAAAAAAAGGAAAAAGGGACAGAGAGACAAAAGGAAGGAAAGAGAGAGAGAGAGAAAGAAAGAAAGAAAGAAAGAAAGAAAGAAAGAAGGAAAGAAAGAAAACACATGGCCGTCAAGCCACTCCCACCAGGTCACATGGCCGTCAAGCCACTCCCACAAAGGAGGCCACACCCACAGAGTAAGTTCAAATTTTTTTTGAAACCCACCACTGGAATAGGCCATAAAATATGAATGGCTACAGCTGGCTGAAAGATTCCCCATCCCAGAATGACAGGCCTTAAGGCTGGATGAAGGCAACAAAGAGAGGGCATGGCATATCTGCAAAGTAGCCATCAATTCACAGTCGGGCCTTTCCTTCCACACCCCCACCAAACTCCCCAGTACTCCAGACACCAACTAATGATGTATTGATCGTTGCCTCCGCAGTTTAGAACAGAAAAGAAATGGAAACTCTAAAATGGAACACAGCCTTCTAGCTTTAATTAAAATGTGTTAAAAAGGTACAATTAATGGAAGCCTGAAGTGCTGAGCATATAAACAAGGTATATAGGTAACTCCTAATGAGGGTTTAATTGAGCAATCATCTATCCTTGTCCATAGAACAGTGTTTCTCAACCTTGGCCACTTGAAGATGTCTGGATTTCAACTCCCAGAATTCCCCAGCCAGCAAATGCTGGCTGGGGAATTCTGGGAGTTGAAGTCCAGACATCTTCAAGTGGCCAAGGTTGAGAAACACTGCCATAGAATTCTAAGAGACAGCTTGGCCCATATAACTCCCATTACTCTTTATGTCTCTTTTCTTATTGGTGGGAAAAAAAGGCATTAAGCAGGAAAAAGGCAGAATGTTCTGATATTAATGTTAGAAGCTGTCCATCTTGACAGTGCCTGCAGATGTCTTTTATAGTGTTATGCCGCCTATCAAATCCAAACAACGTATTCTACCGGTGTAATCAAAAGATGTTACTGTAATATATCTAACAACTCACTGACTTCTCTGTAACAAGCAACACGAGAACAAGAGGGAATGTGCTATTTGAAGAAAACACCAGGCATCGATACAGACCCAAGTCTTATGATCTGAAATGTGACAGATTGTTATAACAGAAACTTAGGCAACTAAAAATAAGGAAGAGGGAGTAGAAGAAGAGCTGAGAACCAAGATTCCAACATTTTGCCTCAAAACTAAGAAGCAAAACATGACTTGGGGCCTGGATATCTGCGGGACCGCCTCCTGCCACATACCTCCCAACGACCCATAAGATCCCACAGGCTGGGCCTCCTCCGGGTACCGTCGACCGGGCAATGCCAGTTGGCAACTACTCAGGGGAGGTCTTTCTCTGTAGGTGCCCCGGCCCTGTGGAACGATCTACCCGCGGAGATCCGGACCCTTCCCACTCTCTCGGCCTTCCGGAAAGCCATTAAAACCTGGTTGTTCCGGCAGGCCTGGGGCTGTTGACCCTAAAATACGGTCCAGCCCCATTCAGAATAGAGTGCATGATGTGTTGTATTTTATATCTATTTTTCTTCCCTGTATCTTATTTTTATTTTCTTTTTATTATTATTATTGTTGTATTGTAAGCCGCCCGGAGTCCTTCGGGATCGGGCGGCATATAAATGTTATTAAAACTTAAACAAAAAAACAAGGTTTGATTCTGTAATTCCCATCCACATTAAGAAACATGGACATTGCCTGAGTATATAGGAGTTAAGAAAATAAGCACATCCCTTTCACGTAAAGCATGTAAAAGTCATATACAATGAGTCATATACATCTTCCAGTTTATGAAATCTTTCAGCTGGCATAAAAAAGCAAGTGAAATATGTGGGCTCCCAAGACTATTTTTTCACATAGATTGTTTCGTCCCTCAAAGGAAGCAAAACAACCCTTAAACTCTTGACTATTTCATTTTCTCCCCAGTGAGTGTTTTGAATTTGGGAAAAAATTATGCACGGCTGCCATGCAACATGTAAGAGCCTATATTTCCTAATCAATGGTGGATAATAGTCTTCCTTTCACAAGGGCAGGGGAGTCAAACTGGCAGCCCACTGCGTGGATGTGTCATGTGCAGGCCACGCCCATCCCATGGGAAAAACATCGTGGAACGTCACATGACAGCAATGTGATGCCAAGGTGGCGCAGTGGTTAAATGCAGCACTGCAGGCTACTTCAGATGACTGCAGTTCTGCAGTTCGGCTGTTCAAATCCCACCGGCTCAAGGTTGACTCAGCCTTCCATCCTTCCGAGGTGGGTGAAATGAGGACCCGGATTGTTGTTGGGGGCAATATGCTGACTCTGTAAACCACTTAGAGTGGGCTGAGAGCCCTATGAAGCGGTATATAAGTCTAACTGCTATTGCTATAGCTATATGAGTTTGACAACCATGCTCTAGGGGTTCATTTGTGTCAGATGTCAGCTTGGAACTTTGTCACCTTGGAATATTTGTCATCATACAAAGAATCCTGAATATCTATAGATAGCCTGTGAGACAGCAGTATTAAAAGTTTGGAAAATCAAAGGCAATTTTTTTAAAAAACGGACAGAAAATAAGGAGACTAGATAACAGTCAGGCCTGCAACGGTTCCTTTAAGAATCTTTGGCCTGCCACACTCTTATTAAGTGGGGGGGGGGGATTTAGCAAAGGATAGAATGTGTTGTTTTCAAAATAGAAAATTCCTTCCTAGAAGCTCCAGGTCACCTTTTGTCTCCCAAACCTTTACACCTGACCGGAAGCAGTTAGGCGTAGACACCAGCGTGGAAGAAGAAGTTTGGACCATGTGATGGACTGTGGGTGTGGGGACAAGATCATGAACTTTTAACTTTTAAGAGCCGAGGTGGCGCAGTGGTTAGAGTGCAGCACTGCAGGCTACTTCAGCTGACTGCAGTTCTGCAGTTCGGCTGTTCAAATCTCACCGGCTCAGGGTTGACTCAGCCTTCCATCCTTCCGAGGTGGGTAAAATGAGGACCCAGACTGTAGGGGCGATATGCTGACTCTGTAAACCGCTTAGAGAGGGCTGGAAGCCCCATGAAGCGGTATATAAGTCGAACTGCTATTGCTATTGCTAACTGGGTGGGATTCTGATGTAACTTCCAGAGTCGGAATCCCATAGCACGATGCCAACATGCCTGCTTTATTAAATTGGAACTTTAAGCATAGTTTTGGCTTCGACTCTGATTTAATTTTACATGGTATTTGGAACGCTGACATCACCGTTATTGTTGATGCTCAAAAATTTACAAAAACTGAATAAATTGAACAACTGAGGTAAAAAAATGATATGGAGGACGAACTAGGCCAAAGATGCAAAACTGCTTGGTTTAGAAAACAATGAAATATGCCTTTTCTGATAAAGGACCTAAGTGGCTGGCTTGGACACATTATCATTAAACTATATTAGCCAGGCATAATGTAGGCAATAAACAATGGTAGCCTGCAAAATACCTGCAAAGGGTTTTGAAAAGGTTTACATTTCCCCCTCGTTATGCAGAGGAATATCTGATGATTCGCCAAAGGGAAGCAGAGAGTTTATGCTAAGCCTGGATCTAGAACCGGAAGAGCTGAGGTGGCGCAGTGGTTAGAGTGCAGCCCTGCAGGCTACTTCAGCTGACTGCAGTTCTGCAGTTCGGCTGTTCAAATCTCACCGGCTCAAGGTTGACTCAGCCTTCCATCCTTCCGAGGTGGGTAAAATGAGGACCCGGATTGTTGCTGGGGGCGATATGCTGACTCTGTAAACCGCTTAGAGAGGGCTGAAAGCCCTATGAAGCAGTATATAAGTCGAACTGCTATTGCTAACTGCTAACCCGGTCAGAATAAGGTCTCCTTTCCTCAGCTGTCTGTTCCAGTCCATGCTCTAGTGATTACTACAACACACAGACCTGATGCATGTCTGCGTTGTGCCTAATTTCTCTTTTAGTTAATTGACAATTAGTCTCAGATGAAGGCTGGAAACCATAGGGAACAGCTTGTTCTAATTGAAAGACCGAGAGTAGAGCTGAACAGTCTTACCAGCTTTCAAAGGGTAGCCCAAAACACGGATCGTATGGAGCCAGCAGGTAAATTTGGATCTCTGAGAGCCCTCTTGGTTGGGAGTGCAGACAAGATCAATCACAAAACAAGAGATGCCCCAAAAATGAAGACATTGTCTGCAGAGTCACCTCCCCATTTTTTTTTTTTATTCTATCAAAAATACCTCTAGGAACCACAAATATGTAGTTGCCAGAAGCACGGTTTAAAATATGAAGTAGAGTTGGTTTAATTTTTAAAATGGATATTTTTGCTGGAGGGGAGTGACATTGAATTATGGTTTACACTACAGTTTTCTTGTCAACATTTTTAGAAGTGGTTTTCCCTTGCCTACATCCTAAGCAGAGGTGGGTTCCTACCAGTTTGCACCTATTCGGTAGAACCGGTTCGTCAAATCTACCGAACTGGTTAGAAGAGGTTTGTTTTTGTTTTGTTTGTTTTATTTTTGTTTTATTAGACATTTATAGGCCGCCCTTTTCCCTGAGGGGACTCAGGGCGGCTTACAATCAAAAAGGAAAGGGAGTGTAGGACAATACAAAATAAATGTGCACAAAAGTAATTAAACAGTAAAACTCAACATTCACTCAGCATTCGGGAGGGGCAACAATAAACTTATCCCCAGACCTGACGGGCTAGCCAGTTCTTAAGGGCTGTGCGGAAGGCCTGGACGGTGGTGAGGGTACGAATCTCCACGGGGAGATTGTTCCATAGTGTCGGAGCTGCAACAGAGAAGGCTCTCCTCCGCGTAGTCGCCAGTCGGCACTGACTGGCGGATGGAATACGGAGGCCAACTCTATGCGATCTGATGGGACGCACTGGTTCCACCAGTGGACCCAGAAAGCAGGCCACACCTACAGAAGAGGTTCCAAAAATTTTTGAAACCCATCAAGTGATAAAGACACTGAAAAGCAACATAGTTCTAAACCACAGTGGACACAGAAGCCTTCAAATCAATTTCAATTTTACATTATGGATTGTAGTAACTTTGGTTTAAAGGCCAATCTGAGTCAATGAATAGGTGCAAAAGCTAACCCCACTTGAAGCTGCCCTGATTGATTGCCTTCTCTACATGTTGTCAGCCTCTGCTTTCCTGCTGCTTCGGCTGCCATTGAAACGGGGAGCGGGGGCATGGTATTTGGGAGGGGAATCATTATGTGCTGGAGGAACATTCTAGACGCTGTCCTGACCATCTCATTGTGCATGTGGAGGAAGGGAGTTTCCCGCCAAGGTTAACTGTCCAGCATTCCACCCTGATGAAGATATCTCCCACTTGACAGTTGGGTGAATTATAATTGGACTATGGACTGGGGTGCCAAGGGGAGGGGATTGACCTATACATGATATTCATTGCTTTCGCGCCTAATCAACCAGATTCAGCTTTGCTTTGCTACTATTCGTTTGTAATTAGTGAACGTACACTTAATTTCAAACAAATGGAGTTGAGTGGTTTCTTTCCTGATTATTAAATGAAGCAGCACCTGACACATGTCCTCCTTCCCCTGGTTTTCCTTTCAGCTGCTTCTATCCACCCTCAAGGGATCTCCAAGAGAACAGCAACCGGCGACTGACTGCCATGACGTCCCAGCCTAACATGGAACTCCCGAGAAACTTTTTTCCTTATTTTTTAAAACCACAGTATAAATTTTTTTTAAAAAAGTTGAATTGAATTGAATTTATTATATTTCTATGCCGCCCTATTCCCAGAAGGGACTCAGGGCGGCTCACAAACCAAGTCGGGGGGGGGGGGGAGGGATACAAATAGGAAAAAAAGACATGGACAAAACAATACCACAATTTAAAAACACCCAACAGCCACACCATTCGAGCGGGGACAGGAACTCATTAGCCCCAGGCCTGTCGGAACAGCCAGGTTTTAAGGGCTTTGCGGAAAGCCTGGAGGGTGGTGAAGGTTCGAATCTCCACGGGGAGTTCGTTCCAGAGGGTCGGAGCAGCCACAGAGAAGGCCCTCCTCCAGGTGGTCACCAATCGGCATTGGCCAGTGGATGGAATTCGGAGGAGGCCTAATCTGTGGGATCTAATCGGTCTATTGGAGGTGATTGGCAGCAGGCGGTCTCTCAAGTACCCAGGTCCAATACCATGTAGGGCTTTATAAGTGACGACTAGCACCTTGAAGCGTATCCGAAGACCGATAGGCAGCCAGTGCAGCTCGCGGAGGATAGGTGTAACGTGGATGTACCGAGGTGCACCCACGATCGCTCGCGTGGCTGCATTCTGGACAAGCTGAAGTCTCCGAATGCTCTTCACAATGCTAATCTTATTATTTTCTTCTGCATAACAAATGGTGGCTATTAAATTCAGGATCTACGGCAGCTGCATACTGTCAGGACTCAGGGATATGTTCTTCTCCTGAATATTTTGCAGCCCTCGAGGCCCTCTAAAAATTGCTCCCAAGCTGTAATTTTTCATGTGACTGAAAAGCAAATTAATTATATAGAGGTTTGCTTCGTACATCACCTTATACATGGAGTCACCGCTGCACAGTCGTCTCAACGGGCATGTCCATCTGACTCCGTGGCAGCCACAGCACTCACAACTACTTTTCAAATGTCCAAATAGTCTCTCTGCCCCAAAAGATGGGGCATTTCTGCACTGAGTCTTTGCGTGTTTCGGTTACGTTAGGCTTAATATAAGGTAGTGTCAGTGTGGCTTGTATGCCTTGAATTAATGTTTTGCATTGACTCAGGCAACAGTAATGCATTCATTGAATATGGTGGACAAAACATGGCTTTGCACAATTTTTGAATCAAGTCAAACAGTATTTCATTGGTGCAACTTTCCAAAGCCCCTGCTCCCCCCCCCCAGAGATTTATCTTAGGTTAGTAGTATGATGATAGCCTTACCAATTCTGCACAATTAAAATCTTATTTGGTTGCTATCTAGTGGGCGCGAGCGATATGGGGTGTATCTAGATACACCCATATTACACCCATCCTCCGCGAGCTGCACTGGCTTCCTATTGGTCTCCGGACACGCTTCAAGGTGCTAGTCGTTACTTTTAAAGCCCTTCATGGTTTAGGACCTGGCTACCTGAGAGACCGTCTCCTACCACTTACCTCCCAACGACCAACAAGATCACACAGGTTGGGCCTCCTCCGGGTGCCGTCAACCGGACCATGCCGGCTGGCGACTCCCCGGGGGAGGGCCTTCTCTGTTGCTGTGCTGGCCCTGTGGAACGATCTACCTGCAGAGATCTGGACCCTCACCACTCTCCCGGCCTTCCGTAAAGCCGTTAAGACCTGGCTGTTCCGGCAGGCCTGGGGCTGTTGATTGATATCCAGCCCCGTTTAAATGCAATGGGTGACATGAATTTTTATTCTTTATCTCTATTTTTAAAAATTAAATGTTTCTTGTCTGTTGTGAGCCGCCCAGAGTCCCTATGGGAGTGGGTGGCATACAAATTCTAATAAACCTGAAACTTATTTGAGGGGTTCCACCACAAATGCGCGCACAACAAAAGCGCGCCTGACTAAACTGTGGTGTCTAAAGCGCGGTGACAAAACCATGCGACGAATGAGCGACTAATTAGCCCTAAAGCGTGCCGACAAAAGCGCACCGACAGAAGTGCGCTGTAACGTAACCCTAAATCTAACCCTAAATCTAACCCTAAACCTAACCCTAAACCTAACTGTAAATCTTACCTTAAATGAAATTGCGCTTCTGTCGGCGCGCTGTTGTCGGCGCACTTTTGAAATCGCGGTTTTAGTGCCGCGGTGTTGTCGGCGCGCTTATGACGTTCGCGCTTTTGACGGGTCACGATTTGAGGGTGGGCAAATTCATGTTGTCTCAGAGTGACTTTTCTTTTGAGGTTTGAAATGGGTTCCCTGAAAACTATTTTGCACAAATCAGAAGGAAGCTTGGCAATGCCTCCACCATTCAGAGCCATTCCTTCCCCCCACTACTGAAGCTGAGCAGGATTTTGTTTCCAGGACTTAGGAGCTTGAGAAAAGCTATGCAGTTTTGTCCCTCTTTCCTCTACGGTTGCTTAAGTTTATGTATGTTCTGTGAAGGAACATACATAAAGTTTCAATCAATAAGGAAAGCCTGCCCGTTATTAATTTGGTCGTTTACAAGGGGAGGAAAAAAAAAGAAAGCCATGTCTTCTGCCAGCCTTCGGAAAGAAAACATTTTTTTTTTAAAATTATTTGGTGATGAATTCAGATTTCTCAGCGTGTGAGCATCTGGGGATGCTGAAAGTCACACTGAGTGAATTCTACAGCCCAAATTCCCAGAGCGGTGCCCCCATTGATCAAAGTGAGCGATGGTAAATATGCCGCCTTGCTCTGTTGAGAAATCAATCAAGGGCAAGAAAGCCCCTTGCTTACTGAAAGGACGTATTCTCTCTTTTCTCACTTTGTCTCCCGGTGGCATTTATCACTCAGAGTCTCCTTCTGCCCACTGACAGACAACTAATGGGAAACCAGGCTAGTGTAAGGATTCTAAGCAGGTGCACGACAGCAGTGTCAAGGAGCAGTGCTCAGCCAGCAAGCAAGCTGATGCAAGGATGTCAAGAATACAACGTTTGTGTCAAGGATACAATTCCACAACCAAGAATTTCCGTATACCTGTTGTGGCCCAGCAGGAGCCGTTGGAGCTGCCACCAGACTCTGACAGAGAGGGGCCCTCTGAGTCGGTTCTGGAGGATGTGGAGGACCCTGGACAGGGTTCCGACTCCAAGCAGGGCGCAGAGAGGCTGGTTGGCCACCAGGAGGTGCCTTAGCCTTGGACCAGTGGGGAGGAGACAAGGGAGTGTGATCCGGACATCAGCAGTGGGTAGGAGCCAAGGGAGTTGTTCCTAGATGCAGGCACCGGAGAGCTAATAGGCATAAAGAACAGTTATGTAGTTACAGGAGGTAATTGCACTCAGCTGGTGGTCATTAGGCTCCTCTCGAGACTATAATAAGGACTGCTTGTGCACACGCCCCTCTTGCAGAAGTCAACGCAGGAACTAATGTCGGAGAACATTATTGTGAGCTTGGCTGGCTGGATTGCTGCCACGGCTTATCTGTGTTGGATTGCTGCCAAGGCTTATCTGTGTTGGATTGCTGCCAAGGCTTATCTGTGCCGGTTTGCTGCCAAGGACCTGTCTGTCTGTTAATTAAATGCCGTAACTTATCTTTGGCTCGGAGTGTGTGTTGGTGTGGGACGAGGGGGGTCAGAACAATACCCATACAAAACGGTCCTGCCTTTACCAGCCTGGGCAATTAATGGAAACCCCACTCAATCCCAAGTGGTGAACAGGAAGAAGAAAGCAGTCACCAATGTAGGGTCACAATGAACAAGGATCCTAGGTCGAAAGGGTCCTTACCTGTTAAGAGGACTGTCTGTTATCTAAGGCAGACTCTTGGTTTTGAGGATGCTAAGACTGATTCTCTGCCATAATAAACATAAATTCTATCTTTGATCCACAAATCTTGACCAAACATCAGTTCCAGAGCTGAGGAACACAGAGCCACTGCAACCACTAATCTATAGGATTTATCATCTAAAAGTATAATAAGGATGCCATGGTAAACATATGGATTTATATTGCTTATCTTGCATAATGTACATTGGATTCAGAAACGAAATGATGCAAGGCACTTCGGACTGTTATGCTACACAAGGGAAGCACATTAAATCAAAGGGCCAGCTCTGTTCTGAATGGAATATTCCAACAACCAGGCAAACGAAAATATGAGCAGCTGATCCATCAAATTAGCAATAGCAATAGCAGTTAGACTTATATACCGCTTCATAGGGCTTTCAGCCCTCTCTAAGCGGTTTACAGAGTCAGCATATCGCCCCCACAGTCTGGGTCCTCATTTCACCCACCTCGGAAGGATGGAAGGCTGAGTCAACCTTGAGCCGGTGAGATTAGAACCGCTGAACTGCAGATAACAGTCAGCAGAAGTGGCCTGCAGTACTGCACCCTAACCACTGCGCCACCTCGGCTCTTTAAATTCAATATGGACCAGTGAGGATTCATAATGGCATAGACAGACCCTGGCTGGAAAGAGGTGCAAAATTTGGCCTGCCTGGAAATCACAACAGCCCACTTTCTGAATTTCACAACAGCTGTGGCACACAACCACCATCTTATGAGATAGGAAAATAGTAAGAGATGGCATTTGTAATAGAAATTGAAGCAAAGTTTTACTTATATTCAGTTTTCAATTTTCCAACTCCAGGCCAAGAAGAGACACGATATTTTTTTTTAAAAAATCCAGATTTGGGGAAATCACATTTCATATATGTGTGTGTGTGTGTGTGTGTGTGTGTGTGTGTGTGTGTGTGTGTGTATGTATGTATGTATATGTATATGTATATGTGTATGTATGTATGTATGTATGTATGTGTATGTATATGTATATGTATATGTATATGTATATGTATATGTATATGTATATGTATATGTATATGTATATGTATATGTATATGTATATGTATATGTATATGTATATGTATATGTATATGTATATGTATATGTATATGTATATGTATATGTATATGTATATGTATATATATATATTCCAAACTGTTACGTACGCTTTTTTGTAATAATATGGACCGGAAAGCTCTCCTCCCATACTGTTAAGCTACAATAAATGTTACATATCCGTTTCACATTTGGCTATTTGCCACCCTGCTGATCTGCCTGATGGTCTATCGCCATTCTGTCTTCTTCCTCACTGCTTCTTCCTAACCAGTCAGTTATCGGATGTGGAGTGAAGACTGTCCCTACTGCTTTTTACGCTGTCCAAACAATTTTCACGAAAAGCAGTTTCAGCTCTCTGAGGTTATAGGCGGGGGCAAACAACTATCCTGCCTTGCTATCACTATTGTGATTCTTGGCATGCTTTGTCGATGTGGACATGAAGGCGTTCCATCTAAAGCAGGCAGGGATGCTTTATTGTATTGTGAAGCTGCAGAAGAGACCGAAAAAGCACTTGTCTAATGAGGAAAGGGGCTAGCCTCCATGTGGCAGACACTTGATTTATTATTATTATTATTGTTATACAATTGTATCACAGCGGCCAGTTGTTTCGCCGGATTTGGCATTGGTTACTAGTCGGGCCCCACCCAGGGGCCTAGGACGTCGTAACGTATTTTCGTAATATGCGTGCAGATCCAAGCAGTGCGGCTTTTTGCATTTGACTGATGGTGATTTTGTCAATTTTTAACTGTTTTAAATGTAATTCCAGTGCTTTTGGAATAGCACCCAGTGTGCCAATTACCACTGGAATTATCACTGCTGGTTTGTGCCATAGTCGTTGAATTTCGATTTTTAAGTCCTGGTATCTTGCTATTTTTTCATGTTCCTTCTCGGCGACCCTGCTATCACCTGGATTATTATTGTACAATTGTATCACAGCGGCCAGTTGTTTCGCCGGATTTGGCATTGGTTACTAGTCGGGCCCCACCCAGGGGCCTAGGACATTATTATTATTATTATCATCACAACAACAGAATTGTATCACAGCGGCCACTTGTTTCGCCGGATTTGGCATTGGTTACTAGTCGGGCCCCACCCAGGGGCCTAGGACGTCGTAACGTATTTTCGTAATATGTGTGCAGATCCAAGCAGAGCGGCTTTTTGCATTTGACTGATGGTGATTTTGTCAATTTTTAACTGTTTTAAATGTAATTCCAGTGTTTTTGGAATAGCACCCAGTGTGCCAATTACCACTGGAATTACCACTGCTGGTTTGTGCCATAGTCGTTGAATTTTGATTTTTAAGTCCTGGTATCTTGCGATTTTTTCATGTTCCTTCTCGGCGACCCTGCTATCACCTGGTATTGCGATGTCTATGATTGTGACCTTATTTTTCTCAACCAGTGTGATGTCTGGTGTATTATGCGCCAGTATTTTGTCGGTTTGTATACGGAAATCCCACAAGATCTTGACCATCTGATTTTCGGTGACTTTTTCAGGCTGATGTTCCCACCAGTTTGTTGCTGTTTTAATATTATAATTTTTGCACAAATTCCAGTGGATCATTTGTGCTACTTAATTGTGCCGCAATTTATAATCAGTCTGCGCGATTTTTTTACAGCAGCTGAGTATGTGATCCACAGTTTCATCAGCTTCTTTGCAAAGTCTGCATTTGGCATCATCGGAGGATTTTTCGATTTTGGCCTTAATGGCATTTGTGCGGATAGCTTGTTCTTGCGCAGCCAGGATTAGTGACTCTGTTTCTTTCTTTAATGTACCTGTTGCTAACCATAACCAAGTTTGTTCACTGTCCACTTTATCTTTTATTTTTTCCAGAAATTGGCCATGCAGTGCTTTGTTCTGCCATTATTATTATTATTATTATTATTATTATTATTATTATTATTAATTAGATTTATAGGCCGCCCAATCCCGGGCACATTTTGTTTTCATAGCTGCTGCCCCTCCTCTCCAAAGAGCTGTCTTCATTGCATCTGAATACTAAAACTGGGAAGCCATGAATGCTTTTCAATCCCAACATTTATCAAAAACAATATATAATATTTGCTCTGGTTACAGATGCCTAAACAATCACGTAATTTCTACAGAAAGCAGCATTATACTTCCCGGGAGACGGCCAGGCACAGCGAGCATCCAAGCGACTGGTATTTTTAGACATTTTAATGCAAGATATACTGACAGAAACCAGACACAGGCGGAATTGTGACAGCAACCGTGCTAGGAAAGAAATGTGTCAAATTAAAGATATGTTTACTTAAACTGGATTTGAAAGAGACACCTATAACAATAGAAAAAGAAAGGAAGGGAAGAAGGAAGGAAAGGAGGGGAGGAAGGAAGTAGAGAATGGAGGGACGAAGGAATGGAAAGGAGTGGAGGGTGGAAGAGAGAGAGAGAGAGAGAAGGAGAGATAGTAGGAGAGGAAGAAGAAATGTGGAGGAGAGGTAGGGGAAGAAGAAAGAGGTAAGGAGAGGTGGGTGGAAGAGAGAAAAAGAGACGGAGAGAGGGCAGGAAGGAGAAGAAAGAGGGTAGGAGTAGGGGAGAAGTAAGGGAAGGAAGAAGGGGAAGGAGAGGAGGAAGGAAGGAAGTAGAGAAGGAAGGGAGGGAGAAAAGAAAAGAAAGAGAAAATAAGGTGGGATGTGGAGGAGAGGTAGGGGAAGAAGAAAGAGGTAAGGAGAGGTGGGTGGAAAGGAGAGAAAGAGAAGGAGAGGAGGGAGGAAGAGAGAAAAAGAGAAGGAGGGTGGAAGAGAGAGAGAGAGAAGGAGAGATAGTAGGAGAGGAAGAAGAAATGTGGAGGAGAGGTAGGGGAAGAAGAAAGAGGTAAGTAGAGGTGGGTGGAAGGGAGAGAAAGAGAAGGAGAGGAGGGTGGAAGGGAGAGAAAGAGAAGGAGAGGAGGGAGGAAGGGAGAGAAAGAGAAGGAGAGGAGGGAGGAAGGGAGAGAAAGAGAAGGAGAGAGGGTAGGAAGGAGAAGAAAGAGGGTAGGAGTAAGGGAGAAGTAAGGGAAGGAAGAAGGGGAAGGAGAGGAGGAAGGAAGGAAGTAGAGAAGGAAGGGAGGGAGAAAAGAAAAGAAAGAGAAAATAAGGTGGTGTCACAGCAGGTGCGAAGGATGGTAAACAAAGCATTCCAAATTATACCTTATAACCTTTTAAATGGAATAATAATAATATTAGAATGGCAAAGAAAAAGAATAACTATGTGAATGTATACCTATAACTGTATGTAAGAGAATAAATGACAGTAAAAATATAAAGCACAATATAGGTAAATAATACTTGGTCATAAGTAGCTAAGTATAAATAAATAAAGAATTGTACATAAAAATGGATAACGAACAAGGAGATTATGAACGCAAGATAGAAATGTACAGAAGGGAAAACACTAACTGCAAAGAAACCGATTCGGAACTACTGTATGATATACGATGGAACTTCTTGTTCCTATGTTGTTTTTAAGTTATGTGTTTGTTTCTGTTGAAGTGCTTATGTGTTTAAAATAAAAATTAATTAAAAAAAATAGAGATATGTTTACTAACTGAAATCTAGTTATTTGGGCTAGAAAAAGGATTTTTTTTTCTTTTTTAAAAGAAGACCCTGCTAATTTCTTTAAAATGAGAAAACTGGCTACTGTTAGTATCTGGGGCCACCAACCGTTATCTACATAGGGCTCGAGTTCATGCTTGGCTCTGCAGCCTTTCCCACTGGTGCTGTGTGGATCTCCTTGCCAGATTTCCTTTCACAAACCACAAAGGTCAAACTCATCAGGATGGCAAGGAACAGTAACAGAGGCAGGAAGACAAGTTTCTTTTTGGGCTTAATTATTAGGGCAAATTGATTTTTTTTCCTGCCAGTCACAGAACAGCAAGAACAGCAACTGAAAATAAGTTTATTCCAAGCCCTTCGGAGCTTTTCTTCACTCTGTACAAAACCATATCAAAAAAGTGCTTTCTGGGGAATCGGAACTAATTCAGATACGACTTCATTACGGCGTATCCAGTCTCTTCTGAGAGTGAGATGTCAGTTAAGAGACGCATTGATGTTTGTTCCCTGCACTGGAAGATTTGGCAAGCGTGATAAACAAGCATCCTGATAGGGCAGCATGAAAAGGTGTCTGGCTTCAAGACACACTTGTATTGTGTGTCATTCTAGGCAGTGGATTCAAAGATAGCTTCTTTATTTGGCAGGTAAGCAATGCCCTTCCACTTCTCATAATTATCTGTTGTGGCCCAGCAGGAGCCGTTGGAGCTGCCACCAGACTCTGACAGCGAGGGGCCCTATGAGTCGGCTCTGGAGGATGTGGAGGACCCTGGACAGGGTTCCGACTCCGAGCAGGGCGCAGAGAGGCTGGTTGGCCACCAGGAGGTGCCTGAGCCTCGGACCAGTGGGGAGGAGACAAGGGAGTGTGATCCCGACGTCATGCATTGGAGCAGTGGGGAGGAGACAAGGGAGTGTGATCCGGACGTCAGCAGTGGGGAGGAGCCAAGGGAGTTGTTCCTAGATGCCCGCCACCGGACAGCTAATAGGCGTAAGGAACAATTATGCAATTACAGGAGGTAATTGCACTCAGTTGGTGGTCATTAGGCTCCTCTCCAGACTATAAAAGGAATGCTTCTGCACATGACTCTTTTGCAGAAGTCAATGCAGGTACTAATGTCGGAGAACATTATTGTGAGCTTGGCAGGCTGGATTGCTGCCCAAGCTTCTCTGTGCCGGTTTGCTGCCAAGGACCTGTCTGTCTGTTAATTAAATGCTGTAACTTATCTTTGGCTTGGAGTGTGTGTTGGTGTGGGACGAGGGGGGTCAGAACAATTATCTATCCCATCCTTGTTGTCCAGACTCTTTCCCAGCCTATTTGTGCTTCTTGAGATTCAAGACTTCTTTCACAAAGGGCTCTGTAGCTGATATATAAATAGGTATAAACAGAATTCCAGCTGTGAGTTGCTTTCATCATGGTTGCTTAAACAAGCTACACTTACGAAGCACATATAAAACATTGTGGAAAAAACAATCTTAATGGTGGGTTTGCGGGGGGAACAACTTTTCCATGACACCCTCTCAATCAGGAAGGGTGATTGAGTCACAGGAATGGGTAGGATCATTTTATTTCTTTACTCTTCCCACCTGAGAGATGGGAATGGAAGCAGGAAGCCTGCTGTAGACAAACTGCTCCTATTTCTATCCTTTAAAAGCAACCATGTTAGAGCCAGGTATGAACTTCACAGCTCTCTCTCTTCTCTTCCAAAGTAAAGCACATGCGACAGAGGTGGGTTCCTACCAGTTCGCACCTATTCGGTAGAACCGGTTCATCAAATCTACCAAACTGGTTAGAAGAGGTTCCACCAGTGGACCCGGAAAGCAGGCCACACCTACAGAAGAGGGTCCAAAATATTTTGAAACCCACCACTGACACACACACACAGACTCACACAGAGAGAGAAAGAGAAAGAAAGGAAGAAAAAAGAAAGAAAAAGTGAGAGACGAAAGAAAAAAAGGAAAAAGGGACAGAGAGACAAAAGGAAAGAGAGAGAGAGAGAGAGAAAGAAAGAGACAGAGAAAGAAAGAAAACACATGGCCAGCAAGCCACTCCCACCAGGTCACATGGCCAGCAAGCCACTCCCACAAAGGAGGCCACACCCACAGAGTAGGTTTGAAAATTTTTTGAAACCCACCACTGACATGCGAGATACTCTGGCTCAGAGGCGACTGCTCTTTTCCTAATTACTTCTACAACCAGCATGTTCTGGCTACAATCTGTATCCAGTCCTGTGCTTTTTCCTTACGCGCCATATTCTGTTGGCAATTATACTACAACAAATAATGAACCACGTTAGGGAAAATGACTATGCGTTTGGCATGAACTGGGAGAAACAGAAATAGACATGTGGAGCAATGTAGCCAATGACTTGGTCAACCTTATAGCTCAACTATCACACGGCCGTGTAAATCAACCTTATTGCTATGTGATGCAAAAAGGTGGAAATCCCAATCCTTTGATTTACACATTTTTACACCACATAGCAATAAGGTCATTTTTCCTTTACTTGCTAGAAATTCTCAAGGTTCTGGAAACCACAAGGTTCAAGGAGCTTATTTTGAAGCTATGGTTGGATTTGCACAATATAATAGTGTGGGATATTTTATTAAAAGGTTTTTATTTTCCATTTTTTCATTTTCATACACTCACATATATACTGTGCATAGCCGGAGCCATACAACATTAAACAATAATCGCAGCAATTCCTCTTGTCAACAATACCCCCCAAAATAGAAACCCAATATACCTCTTCCACTCTCTGTACACCTCTTTCTTCCACCCCTCTCCAACTTTTTATCTTCTCTCCATCATCCCCCTCTACCCTACTTCCCCTCCCCCTCTACCACTCCTCTCTCCCGATCCACTCCCTCCCTTCCTTCTCACCCTCCCTCCCATCCTCTCTCCCACCCTCTCTACCCCTCTTTCTTCTATCCCACTTCTCCTCCCCTTGGTGTACTTCCACTGTATGTCAATGCACTTAACTTATCCTATTTTTACAGAGAAATTAAAGAAAAACAGTATACATGTGAAATAGTCTGGGATAAAAGGAGGTGAAGTGATTTATGGTTTAGAAGGTTGTGAGGATTCAGCAATTGCCAAGGCATGGTTTGTCAACCGGGATATTATATTAAGTAACGGTAGAGTTTATTTGCTTGGGCACAGCATGATATATAAACAGAGCATCTGTTAACTAGGTTTAGAATTAAGCATGCTGGCTATAAATTCAGCCAATGTGTAAAGAGCTGAAACATAATGAAACAAATGGTATAAATGAAACAAAGACAACAGAAGGCCAGGCCAAGATTTCCAGGTTGAAATTTAGCATGGAAAACCCAAGCTTAAACTTTACTTCCATTGAGGGAAGACAAGTTTTGGCTTTATTAGCAGTTTTTCCACAGAGTTTTAATATAATCAAAAAGGGAAAGTAGAAGGAGAAGCATCTGAGAGTCTCTCTGGACATCTCAACTTAATGTCTGTTCAGGACAAGATCCTCAAACAAATTACCAAGAAGTATATACTGTATGTATAACTGTTCTGACCCCCCTCGTCCCACACCAACACACACTCTGAGCCAAAGATAAGTTACGGCATTTAATTAACAGACAGACAGGTCCTTGGCAGCAAACCGGCACAGACAAGCTTGGGCAGCAATCCAGCCTGCCAAGCTCACAATAATGTTCTCCGACATTAGTTCCTGCATTGACTTCTGCAAAAGGGGCGTGTGCACAAGCAGTCCTTTTATAGTCTGGAGAGGAGCCTAATGACCACCAGCTGAGTGCAATTACCTCCTGTACTTGCACAACTGTTCCTGACGCCTATTAGCTCTTCGGTGGCGTGCATCCAGGAACAACTCACTGCTGGCATCCGGATCACTCTCCCTTGTCTCCTCCCCACTGGTCCAAGGCTCAGGCGCCTCCTGGTGGCCAACCAGCCTCTCTGCGCCCTGCTCGGAGTCGCAACCCTGTCCAGGGTCCTCCAGAGCCAGACTCATAGGTCGGAGTCTGGTGGTAGCTCCAACGGCTCCTGCTGGGCCACAACATATAACTATGCTGTAATTATGGTTGGTTGCATAGAGTTATTAGCTTAATAGATGCCATCCATTGTATACCTGGATTTCTGCAAAGCATTCAACAAACTCACTTTTGATTCCCCCCTTAGTATAACAATAAAATATAGGCTAAATGTTACTATTATGAGAAACATAGCACGACAGTACCCAAAGACTGCTCATTAATTACTTCAACTTGGAAAGAAGTATCGAACCAAGTGCCATAAGGCTCTGTACTGTTCTGTTTGATATTTTTATCAATGATAAAATGAACTGCACGAGGGAGTCAAAGAGATGTCTACCAAATTGGCAGGACACAGGAGGAATCGTTAACATCTTAGAATAGAAAAAGAAGATTCAAAAATATCCAGACAGGCTTGAGCAATGGGGCTGAAATATGGTGAAATTTATAAGGTGAAATAGGGTGAAATTCAACGGAAGGAAATGTTAGGTTCTGTATTTGTGTAGGAAAAAAAAATGTAAAGGAAGGATATAAAATGGGCAACATCTGGCTTGGCAGAGATCTGCATTGGAATGCAGCTGCTTAAAAGGCAAATGCTACCCCAGGTACATCAAAAGGAGCATAGAGTCCAGATAGCAATAGTAGTTAGCAGTTAGACTTATATACCGCTTCATAGGGCTTCCAGCCCTCTCTAAGCGGTTTACAGAGTCAGCATATCGCCCCCAACAACAATCCGGGTCCTCATTTTACCCACCTCGGAAGGATGAAAAGCTGAGTCAACCCTGAGCCGGTGAGATTTGAACAGCCGAACTGCAGAACTGCAGTCAGCTGAAGTAGCCTGCAGTGCTGCATTTAACCACTGCGCCACCTCGGCTCTTAAAGGATCACAGGAAACGATTATTTTATTCTACTTGTTCTATTTGAAGTTCTAACATCACTGTTCAAAAAGGACAGGGACAAATTGGGATCAAGTTGGAAGCCTACCAAGATGGTGATGGTCCGGAGATTACGCCCTATGAGGAAAACTGTGGGTATGCTTAGCCTAAAGAAAAAAACAAGTGAAGGTAGATCAAGTGATGTCCTCAAGGTTCCCCCCCCCCCCCCACAATGTCTGGAAGCTGTGAGGATCCGGAGAGGGGCGATCAGGCTTCAGTTCAAACCCAACAATGTTGACTATGAGTATTGAGGACCTTTGGATCTGGAGATGTTCTACCTTTAGTTCCGGAGAGGGATTACACTTTCCGAGGCAGTATTTGTGCCCAATTTGGGTCCCTCTTGGAATATCACCTCCTGCTCAAGCGTAGGTGTTGTGAGGTCTCTGCACAAATCTATTTTACATGCTACCCGTAGTTAGGTGGTCTCCGTCTCAGTCATTCATGCCCTAGTCACTTCCTGATTTGGTTATTGCCCTGTAATCTACATAGGGCATCTTGCTGATCTTGAAGATACCTGGAAGTTGCAACTGGTTCAGAATGTAGCAGCAGCAGCAGTATAAATATCTATTCTGACTCCCTCCTCCATCCAGTAACGAAAGCCGAGACACGCTTAATGAGAATATCCTTTAATAACAAGACCAGACTCTCGGTGGCTGAAAGCCAAGTAAACAAACAGATAAGGACCTTGGCAGCAAGTCCGACAAAACTTGGCAGCAATGTAAACAAACTCTGGCAGCAATCCAGCCTGCCAAGTTTGTTTCTCTTTAGTCAAATGTTGACTTCTGCAAGAAGGGTGTGGCACAAGCAGTCTCTTTTATAGTCTGGGGAGGAGCCTAATGACCATCAGCTGAGCATAATTACCTCCTGTAATTACGTAATTGTTCTTGACGGCGAGTAGCCCTTCGACGGCGTGCATCCCGGAACAACTCACAGGTGTTTTCTGGATCACTCACTCTTGTCTCCTCCCCACTGATCCAAGGCTCAGGCGCCACCTGGTGGCCAACCAGCCTCTCTGCGTCCTGCTCGGAGTCGGAACCCTGTCCAGGGTCCTCCACATCCTCCAGGGCCAATTCATAGGGCCCCTCACTGTCGGAGTCCGGTGGCAGCTCCAACGGCTCCTGCTGGGCCACAACAGATATCTATGGTTGTGGCAAGATATGATCATCTAAACATTACTGCTCTGTGACATGCTCCTATATGCTTCTGGATGCAATTCAAGGTATCACTTACTATCTGTAAAGCTCTTCAGGCTGGGTAATTCAAGGACTGCTAATCTCCTAAGGAAGCCGGTGAGATTTGACGAGTTAAGATACATTTCAGATTTTCTCTGGAATGTCAAGTCATCCGATAGGACCCATGATGCCCGCCTTCTGTGTTGCAGCACCTGCTGAATGGAACAGCTTCCTCCAAGAAGAGCTGGACTTCTGCAACATTTTGAAGACCTAGATATTCTCTGGGCATGGGGCCAAGGTGGTGGTTGAGCTCATCTGTAATTATTTGTTATGAAGTGATGGAGAGTTGGTCTCAATTGTATCA
The DNA here is from genome assembly GCF_051295495.1 of Thamnophis sirtalis. Taxonomy (NCBI): domain Eukaryota; kingdom Metazoa; phylum Chordata; class Lepidosauria; order Squamata; family Natricidae; genus Thamnophis; species Thamnophis sirtalis. The sequence continues at coordinate 172,655,223 of NW_028261383.1, read as the reverse complement.
TGTTTTTACTTCGCAGATTGTTTTTTTGTACCGTTTTAATCTTAGCTGCCCAAGACACAGTTTTATGGCTTCAAGCTTTCTGTTTCTTGAACCATCATCGTATTTAACCACTTCCATCAACGGTCATATATCCTGCCTTTCCACTCCTGTGCTTACACTGTAATCAGCGGATTGCCTCGATGTGATACCACCCAGCAAAATGATGTATTTTGAGTGCTATCACAGCCCACTGCAAGAGGAGGCAGCCAAAGTGGGCATTTATTTGGGAAGTGTCTGAGAGAAGAAATTGCAGACAGCCAAACAGCCTTTCTGGAGGGTTAATTCTCTTCGCTCTCGAGCAGGAGAGCTGAAAAGCAAAATGGACTTGATAATATGCAGTATAAATAGAAAGCCAGCACAATGCTCATTGCAAATTGCTTGGGCAGGGCTACGCGCCACAAATTGCTAACCTTTCCAATGCTGCCCGGGCTACAACAGAGAGGATGGTAATTTGTCCCTGTTTCCAAGCGGCTTTTATTACAGCTCATGCCTCTCAACTCGGTGTCTGTAGCATTTGCTCCAGTGGAGGAGGGAAAGCTGGATTTATAGGAGAAATTTAACACGTTAAATCTACTTTATTTGTTGGAAGGGGTTTTTTTTTCTGCCTTCTTGTAACTTGTAAAAGGGAAGGTATAATATATTCAGTTATTTTTTTAATAGTAGCATGCTTTATAAAAGGCTAATACTACAAAACATGACCAAAAAAACACACCCCTGGGAATAGGGACCAAAAGTAAATAGTTCAGCTGGAACTGAACATAGAAAGAAAAATAATGGCTCCGAATAACAAGCAAATCTACGATAAGAAGTGTGGATGCCACTTCTAATCTGCAAGTACCTAAGCATTTGATTTCCCATTACTCTGGAAGGAGTGACACTGGCAAGGCACAGGAAAGCCGGAGAGGGACTTCTAACAAGGCTTCCCTCTTGCCCGACCAACAGTACAAGACTCGGTACTGTACTGAATAAGATAATCGGCTTGGGAATTGTATGCTGTCTTATGGTAATGGAGAGCAAAGTGACAATTTAGCTTACCACTTGTTGTACCTTGGCATTGCTGACAAAAGCGTGCTTCCTTTTACAGTTTGTCTGCTTACCCACCAAGCCAGTGGTGGGTTTCAAAAATTGTTCGAACCTACTCTGTGGGTGTGGCCTCCTTTGTGGGAGTGGCTTGCCACCCATGTGACCGGATGGGAGTGGCTTGCCGCCCATGTGACCGGATATGAAGATGCCAACGACACTTGTCAGAACCAGCTTAAATTGCCTCTCACACAGCACTGGCATGCATAAGAATAGGATGTAAACTTGTTTTTTAAAAGGCATCTTTGGTTTGCGTTAAAACAACTTCAACACACGCAATGTTCCGATTGCACCACAAACGCAGTAGTCATCCTTACCTTTCACAGAGGCACTGAGTTTTATAAATAGGAGCATGATAGTGTAGAATAATCATATCCAGGGACCAGTGGTGGGTTTCAAAAATGTTTGGAACCTCTTCTGTAGGTGTGGCCTGCTTTCCGGGTCCACTGGTGGAACCTCTTCTAACCGGTTCGGTAGATTTGACGAACCGGTTCTACCGAATAGGTGCGAACTGGTAGGAAGCCACCTCTGCACCAAGCATGCCAGGTAGCAGTACTATACAGTGAGTTTCCAGAAGAAGAGTGGGCTCTATCTATCATAGATAAGCGCAGCATATCCAATTCAATGAGCACTGAGTTGCAAGCTTGCTAAGAAAAGTCCCCCTGATAGGCACAGTTCCAAAAAGTTAGTCTCTTCTAAGACAAACAACAAGCAGGTTACTTGGCTAACGATGCTACCTTACTAAAAACAAAAGTGGTTATAAGCCAGACAGGGCAAAATTAGATACTTTATTGCTGTCATAGCAGAAAAAGCAGAAAAACAAAGCAAAGTGTAGGGCAGGACATAAAAGTCACAATAAAACCCAATAATCATAAAACCGATGTGGTTAAAGTGCTCATGCTTTACAAACGATAAAACAAAATGCTCTGCCTGGCTGGAAAGGGGGGTTTCCGGCTGGCTGCTCATGAGTGTGGTCACCTCATGGCTGGTATGTTGCCTGCTGTGACAGGACAACACAGCCATTTGTTGGAGCCGAGGTGGCGCAGTGGTTAGAGTGCAGCACTTCAGGCTACTTCAGCTGACTGCAGTTCTGCAGTTCGGCTGTTCAAATCTCACCGGCTCAAGGTTGACTCAGCCTTCCATCCTTCCGAGGTGGGTGAAATGAGGACCCGGACTGTTGTTGGGGGCGATATGCTGTAAACCGCTTAGAGAGGGCTGAAAGCCCTATGAAGCGGTATATAAGTCTAACTGCTATTGCTATTTGCCCCTGAGGCTGTTCTTGGCTCTTCGGGCATCTGCTCACAAGAGAGCAGCCACTTGGCAACCCCAAAACAATAAGCCCCCCCCGATAATAAGGCCCAATCAATATTTTGGGGGTGAAAAGAAAATAAGACCCTGTCTTATTTTCGGGGAAACGTGGTATCTACTGCATTTCTCTCTCCCCCCCCACCTACCTACTGTATTTCTCTCTCTCTCACTCACTCACTCTCTCTCTCCCCATCTACCTACCTACTTAACTATTCTCTGTCTCTCCCTACCTACTGTATTTCTCTCTCTTTCTCTCACTCACTCTCTCTCTCTCTCCCCATCTACCTACCTACTTAACTATTCTCTCTCTCTCCCTACCTACTGTATTTCTCTCTCTTTCTCTCACTCTCTCACTCTCTCTCTGCCCATCTACATACCTACTTAACTATTCTCTCTCTCTCCCTACCTACTGTATTTCTCTCTCTTTCTCTCACTCACTCTCTCTCTCTCTCCCCGCATCTACCTACCTACTTAACTATTCTCTCTCTCTCCCTACCTACTGTATTTCTCTCTCTTTCTCTCTGTCTCTATCCCTCTATCTACCTACCTGCTTTTTTTTTAATTGGCCTCTTCAAAACCTTGGTGCGTCTTATACTCCAGTGCATCTTATACTCCGAAAAATATGGTATATGTTCAAGGCTGGAAATCGAATAAATGATATAAGTGAAAAAATGACTAAAACGAAAACGCAAGGGTACGTTGCGAAGAATACTGTAACGTTTGTGTGGTGGCAGCTGTATCTAGATAAATGTTTAAATATGGATGTGGTTTGCTTGGGGAGAGGTTGTGTGACTTTTTTTAACATGGTTGAGAAGACTCAACAATGGACAAATGCCGTTCCAATATATTGAAAGGACAAAGTAAGAATAGTGAAGGCAAAAACTACAGTGGTATTAGTTTGTTAAACACATCTGAGAAGTTGTCTGACAGAATTCTGATTGAAAAGATACAAAAGGTGACGAGGAACAACAATTGAGAAATGCTGTACTCCATGGCTTTATGGAAGAGGGTTTTCTATAAAGGAAGAATTTGTGCTTTTTACTGAGTCACTGAGAAAGGTATGAATATGAAAACAACGTAGTAACTTTCTGGATTTAAAAAAATGTAATAAAACTAATAGACTTGAAAATATTTTACTTGACTATGAAGCTGAACATTTGTTGATGAAAGGAGCAACAGATCGTGGAATAAAAGATGCATGAGAATAAATGGGATGCTTCAGCATTGTGCAGGGAATAAGCAAGTATTCATTTATATCTTTATTGTATTAATGGCATATAATGTAATAAAAGGAAGACTTGTAGTATGTTAGAGGTATGTTGTTTGAAGACATGAAGTTGTGGAGAGAGAGAGAGAAAAAGAGAGGGAGGGAGGGAGGGAGGGGGAGAAAGAGAGAGAGAGAGAGAGAGAGGGAGGGAGGGAGGGAGGGAGGGAGAGAGAGAGAGAGAGAGAGAGAGAGAGAGAGAGAGTTGTGCTATTGGCAAAGAAATTTGCAGCAAAAATTAGATGGACTGTATAATACTGCAAGGGATATAGACTTGAAAATTAATGTATACCAGACTAAAGTGATTGTGTGATATAGAAAATGCAATGCAATTTAAAAATAATTGGCAAACAACAGAGGAAGTAGATGGATTTGTTTACATTGGCAGAGTGTTATTAAAAATAGGAACATAGATAGAGAATACGTGGCTGGAGAAAAACACTATATAAAGTGATATATGGATGCAATGAAAGAGGAATGGTATGAAAGGCTAGAAAATATGCAGAGGAAGAATGCAAACCGTTAGTGGCGTTTGGAAAAGTTTGTGAACCTTTTTGAATTTTCAATATTTCTGCATAAATATGACCTAAAACATGATCTGTTTTCCACACTTTTTAAAATTAGATAAAAAGAATATCAGAGAATCCAGTTCAACAAATAAATCAAAGCATTCTATTTATCTATTTACTGGGGGAAATTATCCAAAGCTACATGTTTGTGTGTGTGGTGAAAATATGTGAACTTTAGCATTATCAGTTCATTTTGGGGGGAAATTAGAGTCAGCTGTTCCATTGAATGGGACGATAATGAGGTGACAGTATGGAAACCCCTACCAATGTTTAATAGCACTTAGCAATAGCCCTTAGATTTATATATTGTTCCATGGTGCTTTATTTACAGCACTCTCTGAGCTGTTTACAATGTCAGTATATTGCCCCCAACAAGGACTCATATACAAAGGATTTACATCTATACACAATTCAGAGAGATATTTGGGGAGAAGAACCTTTTCTTCAAGGGAAGTAGATTAAACAAGGGGAAAATTAAACCCATACCTGTTTTAATGATCCACGTTCAGTCCTAATTAAACTGGTATTAATAGCTGAGCCAAAGGCTTCTTGTGGACTTTTAGTGATAGTAACAAAAGTTAATCATGTAACCAGTGGTGGGTTTCAAAAAATTGTTCGAACCTACTCTGTGGGTGTGGCCTCCTTTGTGGGAGTGGCTTGCCGGCCATGTGACCTGGTGGGAGTGGCTTGTTGGCCATGTGTTTACTTTCTCTTTCTCTCTCTCTTTCCTTCCTTTTGTCTCTCTGTCCCTTTTTCCTTTTTTCTTTCATCTCTCTCTCTCTCTCTTTCTTTCTTTTTTTCTTTTTTTATTTATTTCTTCCTTTCTTTCTCTTTCTCTCTCTGTGTGAGTCTGTCTATCTGTCTGTCTGTGTGTGTGTGTGTGAGTGGTGGGTTTCCAAAATTTTTGGAAGCTCTTCTGTAGGTGTGGCCTGCTTTCCGGGTCCACTGGTGGAACCTCTTCTAACCGGTTCGGTAGATTTGACCAACCGGTTCTACCGAACTGGTGCGAACTGGTAGGAACCCCACCTCTGCATGTAACCTTAGGTAGCATCAAAGACAAAGCTGACTACCTTTTAACAGAGCAATCCTATTGAGAAAGAAACCAAAGGATGGGAGGCAAAACAACTTTCGATAACTCAGGGTACCTTCCCCAGACCTGAAAGGCTGCCAGCACCCATCATACATTTTTGTGCTCTCACCTCTTCATAGACAGAGAAGTCGTGCATGAAGAAAGTGCATAATTAATAGGGGAACCCAAAACACATGCCAGGCTGTCATAAGGCATCTATTAATGCTAAGCAAAAAGCTGCACACACTCTCTGGGTCCCTGAAGCCCTTCTGCAAGAGAAAACAAAAACTAGATACTGCTACTTTTTAGGACTGAAGAGTCCCATCACAGCTACCTCTACTATTAACTTTAACTTTAACTTTTTAATAGATTTATATGCCGCCCAATCCCGTAGGACTATTGCTTGAACCATTCTCATCAAAGCAGAATAATTACATTTCTAAAGCCCTGCACTGCCATTTCGTCTTATTCCTGCTCATGTAATACTTAGGATAAGAGGCTAACAGCCTTTATATTACAGAATGATCCTACCTGTCGGTATAGAAATTGGAGGCCTGCAATACCATCGGGGGGGGGGGGGCGTTTTCCATTTGCCAATAGGTTGAAATACGTATTAAAATCAACCGTTTTAAATATCATCCTATGTATAAGTTTCAAATCTTTCAGCTTGTTCTTATGTCAGGGCTGCTTCACTTAATAACCAAGAAAGAAACCACTCAACTCCATTTTTGCAGAATTAAGAGTACTTTTACTGGTTATAAGTAAATAGAAGCTAAGCAAAGCCGGATCTGAGCAAAAGCGCGCGCAAAGCATTAGATATCAATACATGACCCATTCCCCTCCCCTTGGTAACCCCAGCCCATAGTCCAATCCAATATCTCCACAGCTGTCAGGTGGGAGACATCTTCAAAAGTCATCATGAGGTTGGTATAGCAATAGCAATAGCAGTTAGACTTATATACCGCTTCATAGGGCTTTCAGCCCTCTCTAAATGGTTTACAGAGTCAGCATATCGCCCCCACGGTCTGGGTCCTCATTTCACCCACCTCGGAAGGATGGAAGGTTGAGTCAACCTTGAGCCGGTAAGATTAGAACCGCTGAACTGCAGATAACAGTCAGCTGAAGTGGCCTGCAGTACTGCACCCTAACCACTGCGCCACCTCGGTATGCCGGACAGTTGGCCTTGGCGGGAAACTCCCTCCTTTCCACATGCGCAGTAGATGGTGAGAACAACTCCCAATTAATAGTCCTCCTGTACAGATTAATTCCCAAACCCAAATACCATGCCCTCCCTCCCCGTTTCAATGGCAGCCGAAAGCAGGCAGCAAGACAGAGGCTGACATCTTATTTATGTATTTAAAAAGGTAAAGGTTCCCCTCCCACATATGTGCCAGTCATTCCTGATTGTAGGGGGTGGTGCGTTTCAAAGCCGAAGAGCTATCGCTGTCCGAAGATATCTCCGTGGTCATGTGGCTGGCATGACTAAAAACTGAAGGCGTACGGAACACTGTTACCTTCCCACCAAAAGTAGTTCCTATTTTTCACATGCTTTCGAACTGCTAGGTTGGCAGAAGCTGGGATAAGTAAAAGGAGTTCACTCTGTTATGTGGCGCTAGGGATTCAAACCGCCAAACCGCCCTTTCTGATTGACAAGTTTGAGTTTTAGTTTGAGTTTTATTGAACACTTATAGGCCGCCCTTTTCCCTGAGGGGACTCAGGGCGGCTTACAATAATGAGGGAGGGGAGTGCAAGACAAGACATAAAAGAAAATGTGAGTAAAAAATAATTAACAATAAAAGCACAACATTCACTCAGGATTCGGGCGGGGAGAGTCTTAGCTACTTATACACAAATTTGGAGCTCATACGGAATACTGTGAGGCAATCATGGCCCATATCTCAAGTAACCAATAGCTGACTGCAGAGAGCGGTAGCCATTCAGTGCTTGCTGTCCCAAGGTACTACATCACTGGAAGATTTGAAGGACAAGACTGGAGACAAATTGTCCTGGAGAAAATTTAGCTATGTGTCCCCTGACATGATGACGTAGGATCAGTCAAATTGTGTACATTTGTTGACTTACAAAATATTCCTTCTGGTGGGCTACTGTTGTGGTCCAAGAGGAGCTGTTGGATCTGCCACCAGACTCCAACAGCGAGGGGCCCTATGAGTCGGCTCTGGAGGATGTGGAGGACCCTGGACAGGGTTCCGACTCCGAGCAGGGTGCAGAGAGGCTGGTCGGCCACCAGGAGGCTCCTGAGCCTTGGACCAGTGGAGAGGAGACAAGGGAGAGTGCTCCTGAAGTCATGCATTGGAGTAGTGGGGAGGAGCCAAGGGAGTTGTTCCTGGATGCCCGGCACTGAAGAGCTAATAGGCGTCAGGAACAGTTGCGCAGTTACAGGAGATAATTGCACTCAGCTGGTGGTCATTAGGCTCCTCTCAAGACTATAAAAGGACTGATTGTGCACACCCCCTTTTGCAGGAGTCAACGTATGTACTAAAGTGGGAGAACTTTTGGGGCTAGCTTGGCAGGCTGGATTGCTGCCAACATCTTGTCTGTGCTGGATTGCTGCCAATGCCTGGACTGTGCTGGATTGCTGCCAAGATCCTGTTAATAAAGTCCTTGAAGTATCTTTGTCTCGGCGTGCTTTGGTGTAGGACAAGGGGGGTCAGAACAGCTACATTGGGGGTAAGTGCAAGGAAAGTTCTCTCCTCCATGAGATCTGATCCATGTACCAGAATAAATTGTGTGAAGGCAATATTGTAGTAAATTCTATGAATTGTTGCATCCCAGCAATTCCTGAAGAGCAGCACATCAACCAAATTGCATTCCAAAACACTTCCTCAGCCAGGAAATAAGATCATGATGGCCCAGTTTCAAATTGGGCAAAAGGAAATGCTTAGTTAGACCTTGAGAGATGCAAGGTGGAGGGCATAGCCCCTCCAGTGAAAAATAAATATACACTAACTAGGGATGGCTTGTTGGAATGAATGTGATTCCTATCTCACCATCCCTGCATTTCCCTAAACTATCCACCATAAATGGGCTCAGCAACACCAAAAGTCACCTTCTTGAACAGCTTTGAAATGAGAGAGAAAACAGGGCAGGCAGAAAGTAGCAGAGAAAACCAGTTTTGTAAATTGCCTTCACATCAGCATGTAATCAGAATGTGTTCCTCGCTCTCACCTCAAGAAGTGGGATATTATTTTGCTACATGAAACAATAATAAGGTGGGGAAAAATCACTATTCTGAAGTGCTTTTGGGTTCCTGCTTTTGAAATCTTCTTTTATAACTGACTAGCCCGAGTTCAAGATAATGAGAAACAAGAGTAATGGAATGATACCTTTTTCTTTTATCAATATAGAAAAAAAGGGAAGCACTATAACGATTTCAAGACAGTGAGCAATGTAGGAATGCAGGAATGTTGCCACATAGTAGAATCTAAACAACACTAAAGTAGAATAAAATATGGATTAAAAAAATATAAGAATGAAGACATAGAATAACAGGGAGAGTTAGAAGTTGCTTAAAGGAAGTGTCACCATTCACGGTTCCACCACAAAACCGCGTTTGACTAAAGCGCACTCGACAAAACCGCGTACCTGACGTCATCACAGCGTGACGAAAAAAGCACGCTGTGAACGCTAAAGCTAAAATTAACCCCTAAACCTAAACCTAACCCCCCTAAACCTAACGCTAAACCTAACCCTAAACCTAACCCTTAACCTAACGCTAAACCTAACCCTAGCCCTTAACCTAACGCTAACCCTAACCCTAACCCTTAACCTAACGCTAACCCTAACCCTAACCCTTAACCTAACGCTAACCCTAACCCTAACCCTTAACCTAACGCTAACCCTAACCCTAACCCTAACCCTAACCCTTAACCTAACCCTAACCCTAACCCTAACCCTAACCCTAACCCTAACCCTAACCCTAACCCTAACCCTTACCTTAACTTGAATCGGCTTGCTTTCAAAGCGCTTTTTAAAGCGCCCTTTTTTCTCCGCGGTCGCTGTTGTCGTGCTGCTGATGATGTCAGCGACGCGGTTTAATCGGGCGCGCTTTAGTGGAGCGCGGTTTTGTCGTGCCATGACCATTCACTAACCACAAGATGTTCTAGCCAACGTCCCTAGGTCAAAACCTATGTCAAAAGTCCAAACCACAAGGTTCAATTAAAGTTTGTTAATGACACGTACTCCATACCTGTAACAAAAGGAGAAGTAACAGCCTCATCTCCTTATAAGGTTTTCTCCTCAAGGTAACCACTAAGGAATGAGCTAAGTATTTCCGTGTTACGCTGCCTTTGAGAATGTATAAGAACACGTGTTTCGATAATGAAGGTTGTTCAGAACTTGCAATGCTAAGCCACTGTCTCACTTTCTGAACCTGGCTGCCAAATAAACTTCTCCTGTATCCTGAGAAGTCTAAAGCCTGTCATTTTCTGCAACAACACTGTACTGAAACATTAAAGTCTTTTTTTTTTTTAAAGGAAGTCATGATGTTGCACTCCAATGGCAAAATAATTCTCTACATATTTACAGTTGGTCTGTGTGGGAGATGGGAAATGTGATATCATAAATAAATAAATAAAATGTATTCAGAAGGATCCAATTCTACAATGTTCAAGGAAGCTTCCTAGTAAACACACCTACTAGCAGATTTTAAAAAAAAAAATGATTTGGTCTTTGGCGGTTGGAGAAATGATGTATTATTATCTAGTGATAATCTGTTAAGAGACTTCACAGCATCTTAGTTTTGACAATATCTATACATAGTGGTTTTTCTAACATTTAACAGCAGGCTACGTTAATTCCTCAAAATCTTAAGAGGAGGAAAACTAGGTCATCGTTATTTTTATTTTTTTTAATGTGGAGAAAACATACAGATTGCTATCTACATTTAAACGATCCTCCCAAAGGGGATAACAGCATGCTGGCTGGGAATTCTTAAGGTTGATCTACTTGTGCGAAGGGACAGGGATGGGAAGACTGCATTAAAAAAGAGTGGCCTCCCACTGCAGAGCGGTGAATTTGGAGGGCACCCAAAGAAATATTTAGTGACTGGGGAAACCGATTAAGACACCAGCTGAATTTGCACGTAATACTTCAGCACCAGGGTTCTCAAACTCCATGACATGGCAACCTGTTGTGGCCCAGCAGGAGCCGTTGGAGCTGCCACCAGACTCCGACAGCGAGGGGCCCTATGAGTCGCCTCTGGAGGATGTGGAGGACCCTGGACAGAGTTCTGACTCCGAGCAGGGTGCAGAGAGGCTGGTTGGCCACCAGGAGGCGCCTGAGCCTTGGACCAGTGGGGAGGAGACAAGGGAGTGTGATCCAGACGTCAGCAGTGGGGAAGAGCCAAGGGAGTTGTTCCTGGATGCCTGGCACTGAAGAGCTAATAGGCGTAAGGAACAGTTGCGGAGTTACAGGAGGTAATTGCACTCAGCTGGTGGTCATTAGGCTCCTCTCCAGACTATAAAAAGGACTGCTTGTGCACACGCCCCTTTTGCAGAAGTCAACGCAGGAACTAATGTCGGAGAACATTATTGTGAGTTTTGTAGGCTGGATTGCTGCCACGGCTTATCTGTGTTGGTCTGCTGCCAAGGCTTATCTGTGCCGGTTTGCTGCCAAGGACCTGTCTGTCTGTTAATTAAATGCCGTAACTTATCTTTGGCTCGGAGTGTGTGTTGGTGTGGGGGGTCAGAACAGCAACCCCAATCTGTTTTGAAAAGGTTAGATACTTACGATAATTTGGATAAAAACAATGACATGTTGGCTTTTACGAAGACTTTGGATGTGCTTTCAGATACCATGGTGGAAGTCACCAGCTACCTGCCAATTACAGCAATGTTAAGACGGGTGGAACTTTTGACAGATGGCTACCCCCAAGGGATCGGAAATCTTTTAAAGTTTGCCCCCATTTTCCTGCACAAGATATGAGGCTTGTTCTGGCAGCGCATGAGTGCTGTCAACACTTGCCTGGGGCTTTGCGCTATGCTTACGGCCTTCCACAAAGTAGCAGTGGGTTTTGACAGCACTCTGGCTTCACCTGCACAGTTTGAAAAAAGTTCCAATTTGAGAATTCCTGCATTAGCGGAACTGCAAAGTCCAAAAGAGAGCCTGGATGTAGCCACAGAGTCATATTCCCTTCCCTTTAGCCTTTTCCACAGAAGTGGCTTGTTCTTAGGCACCAATTTCTGCAAAGTAAATCTAGCTAATCATTAAGAGAGCCAGTCAGACATCAACCCTGGATCACATTAATAATGTTAGTTTATCAAATGTTTATTTCAGTCCATAATTAGCAATAGCAATAGCAGTTAGACTTATATACCACTTCATAGGGCTTTCAGCCCTCTCTAAGCGGTTTTACAGAGTCAGCATATCGCCCCTACAGTCTGGGTCCTCATTTTGCCCACCTCGGAAGGATGGAAGGCTGAGTCAACCTTGAGCCGGTGAGATTTGAACCGCTGAACTGCAGCTAACAGTCAGCTGAAGTGGCTGCAGTACTGCACTCTAACCACTGCGCCACCTCGGCTAATTCTTGGTTAGCTCATAACAACAAAGCAAGTATCAGACCTAGTGAATTTGAGGAGAGGGCGAATATTCTCTGAAGATCCCAAATCTTCACTTCGGCATTTTTACTCTTTGCATCATGTCCAAAGAAACTTTTCTGCCAGTGGAGATGTGCTATAGCTAGGTGCCATCCAATCAGGCTTGGATCCCGATTGAATCCTGTATGAACAAATCATCACCAGCATACTTAACTTTTAGTAAAGGCAGGTCAAACTGTGTTTTGCTTTTATTGTATATTTTCTGTTTTTGCACGATTTTCTTCTGTTTTTTTAAAAAACATTTTCAACTTTGAGTCGATCAATGTTTTGTTAATCAAAAACAGAAATGAAGTTATTAGTCAAACTGTCCTCAGCTAATTTGGTACTTGTTACTATATTAATAACTGTTTGGAAAAAGTCAATCTGTTTTATAAAAGTCCTCTTATGCTTGCTGGCACCTGAATCTCTAATGGGACTACACCAGGGGTGGGTTCCTGCCAGTTCTAGCCTCTTCTATAGAAAAGGTTCCACAAATCTACAGTGCCGTTTAGAACCGGTTCAAGCTCCCTCCCCCCTCCCATCCGCACATCGTCAAGATGAAGAGCGAGAGGAGGAATTCTGGGAGTTGAAGTCCACAAGTCTTAAAGCTGTCAAGTTTGAACACCCCTGGGGTTTTTTTTCTAAAGGATTGGGGGTGCGAGGGTTTTGTAACTTGACAGCTTTAAGACTTTCACTCTTCAATGCCAGAATTCCTGAGCCAACATGACTGGAGGAGGAATTCTGGGAGTTGAAGTCCACAAGTCTTAAAGCTGTCAAGTTTGAACACCCTTGGGGTTTTTTCTCTCTAAAGGGTTAGGGGTGCAAGGGTCTTGTAACTTGACTGCTTTAAGACTTGCATGCTTCAAATGCCAGAGTTTCTGAGCCAACATTTTGGTTGCTAAGCAAGAGTGTTGTTAAGTGAATTTCGCCACATTTTACAAGTTGGCCACGCCCACCCAGTCACATGGCTGGCAAGCCACTCCCACCCAGTCACATGGCCGGAAAGCCACTCCCACTCAGTCACATGGCTGGCAAGCCACTCCCACTCAGTCAAATGGCTAGCAAGCTACTCCCACAAAGCAGGCCACACCTACAGAAGAGGTTCTAAAAAAAATTTAAACCCACCAATGGACTACACGCGTGTGGATCATGTGTTTCCAGGGCCTTGTATTTTATCTTGATCTGCCTTTGAGCAGCCAAACCTGCCCTTGAACTAACCTATCCATATAGGAAACTACTTTTGTAAAAATGAACAACTCCCCCGCTTCTTAAGTAAATATATCCAGGAGAAAGGAGAGGAATAGGAGAAAGGGAAAGGCAGAGGAAGAACGGGAGGGAATGTAAGGGTAGGAAAGAGGGGAGGAATGGGAAGAAGAGGGGAAGGGTAAAGGGGAGGAAGGGGAAGGAGAGAAGGGAAAGGAGAGGAGGAAGGAAGGAAGGAGAGAAGAAAGAGAAGAAAGGGGTAGGAAGGAGGGAGGGAAGGAGGGAGGGAAGCAAGGAGGGAAGGAAGGAGAGGAGAGAAGAAAGGAGGGAAGGAAGGAGGGAAGGAAGGAGAGAAGAAAGGAGGGAAGGAAGGAGGGAGTGTAGGAGAGAAGGAAGGGGGGAAGGAAGGAGGAAAGGAAGGGGGAAAGGAAGGAGAGAAGGAGAAAAGAAAGGAGGGAAGGAAGGAGAGAAGGAGGGAAGGGGAAGGAGGGAGGGAAGGAAGGAGGGAAGGAAGGGGAGTAGGAGAGAAGAAACGAGGGAAGGAAAGAGGGAGGGAGGGAGGGAAGAAGAAGTAGGATCGTTGTAAGATAAGATGGATCTATGGGATGTTAAGAAAGCAATCTTCAAGTATATTGTCAACTGTAGGAAAAAATTGTTATAAATACATATTATTAATAACAGTTATGAGATCATATAATTGTGAATGTATGTATGAAATTGATAAAATAAAATTATATATACATATATATATATATATATATATATATATATATATATATATATATATATATACACATACATACATACATACATACATACATACATACATACATACATACATACATACATACATATATATATATATATATATATATATATATATATATATATAAAAAATAAATAAAAGTAAATATATCCAGGCATTATTAGAGTATTTTACATCTGGGTGGCAGATAATCACCTGCTGCAACTGGGCGATATCTCTCAGTCCTACAGAAGACAAACAGTTCAAAAGGTTGTTTAGCTGGAGGCCTGATAATGCGTGAAGACAGATCAAGGACTTAGCTGTCAGTAGGATCAGGCATCAGCCCTGTAGAACAGGGCAATGCTTTGGAAATAATTCAATGCCTTGGAAAAATTTGCTTCACAGCATAGCGCGTACAAACGAAGCACCAATATACTTGAAAAGAGCTGCCAATAAATATTATGTGTGTGCTATTGTGCAGTTGCAAATAGCTTTCAAAATTATTGTGGATGAACGGCCTCATCATCATCATCATCATCAGCCATTCAATTGTGTCCAACCCTCGGCCATTCTATGGATCAGAACTCTCCAAGTACTGCACAGCCCTGCTAAAGGATGCTCACATTTGCATGTGAATGTGCACATTTACAAAGAAGTTGTGAACATCGGGTAGAACATACAGCCATATGCAGAGAGAGAGAGAGGGAGAGGGAGAGGGAGGGAGAGGGAGGGAGGGAGGGAGAGGGAGAGGGAGAGGGAGAGGGAGAGGGAGAGAGAGAGAGAGAGAGAGAGAGAGAGAGAGAGAGAGAGAGAGAGAGAGAGAAGCAGCAGCAACAGGGCAGGGGGAATGAGTGGGCAGACCAGAGGAGGGACGATTCTGGTATGGGGCCTCTGGAGGGCCTGGTACGCAAACGCACACCGGATGTCTGGCACCGGTACACGCGTACCGTACCGTACCTCCTGAAACACACCTCTGCATATGCAGAACCTTGTTTAACATTCCATGTTTGAAGAACTTTCGGCAAAATGGCACCCAGTTTGTAGTATAGATTTCCAAAATGACAAATGAGGATTACAAACTGGATAAATCCCTGTTCTGAATCATTCCTATATTTGAGAAACATTTCACTTTGGGGGAAGCTTTAATAGACTCAGAGGCATTTGTGTGAAAAAGGGGAAAGTTATCTTCTGGCATCCAAGTTATGAAGACTTTTTTTATTCTTGCATTTCAGATGATGCAAGCTGTGACGTAGGAAGAACATCAGGAATACATACATACATACATACATACATACATACATACATACATACATACATACATACATACATACATATATATATATATATATATATATATATATATAATGAGAGTTGCATTTTTTATTTATAGTGTCGTATTGAGTGGTGATTTAAAATTGTTCCGGCCTGCTATGAATGATCAGGAACAATATAATTTTCAATGTATTAATAAAATATAATTTATATTTTAAGGCTGCAAATTACAGCTTGCATTGTCACCTTTCCAACTCTGCGAGAAACAATCTATTCATTCCACTGAAAATTCTGTGGAAAATTCTGAACTAGCCCCTCTCAAATTTTGTAAAATCAGAACGGGGGTGGGGGGGGAGGAAGCCAAGAAGGTGGGTTACATTTGCAATACCCGCTGGCAAATATAGTTGTGAATCTGGATATACAAACATGTTTAAGTGGCATGGGCAATCCATTTTCGAACACATGGCCTCTTGAAATAGCGAATTCCCTATTGTTAAATGGATTCTCTGTTTTAGTTTATTGTTAAGGATGAGAGCAATAAAATAGAATAAGCAATCTGCTTTCCTTGAACAATACCCTAAAGCAGTGTTTCTCAACCTTGGCAACTTGAAGATGTCCGGACTTCAACTCCCAGAATTCCCCAGCCAGCATTCGCATTCGCTGGCTGGGGAATTCTGGGAGTTGAAGTCCGGACATCTTCAAGTTGCCAAGGTTGAGAAACACTGCCCTAAAGCAAAGACTAATAAAGTTTGCTCTGATTTTTTTAAATAAACAAAAGCTCACAGACCAATATGAATCAGGGAACACGCCCCCCCAAAAATGTACATTTCCTCAAGCTGAGTGACATTGTGGTGGATGATTCTACAATAAAAACCTAATCTGGTTACACATAATTGTATTTAAAGTCTTATTCAATTAATTAGACATTATTCACAGTATTATTCCATATGGGATTTAATACTTTTTTTTCCTGCCCATTTAAAAAGAAAACATTGCAGTAGAAAGGCTTCTGAGGGGCATACGTGGCTCCTATGCTTTTGTCTCTGGTGCCGAGGTGGCGCAGTGGTTAAATGCAGCACTGCAGGCTACTTCAGCTGACTGCAGTCCTGCAGTTCGGCTGTTCAAATCTCACCGGCTCAAGGTTGACTCAGCCTTCCATCCTTCCGAGGTGGGTGAAATGAGGACCCGGATTGTTGTTGGGGGCAATATGCTGACTCTGTAAACCGCCTAGAGAGGGCTAAAAGCCCTATGAAGCGGTATATAAGTCTAACTGCTATTGCTATTATGTTATAGGCAGTCCTCATTTAGTGACTGCCTGGTTTAGCAACCATTCACAGTTATGACAGCGATGAAAAAATAATTTTAGGACGAATTCTCACATTTATAATCTTCAAAACACAGATCTGTAAAACACAAGAAAGCTGAAATAAGATCGAAAGCACAGTTGGGGTTTCACTTAGTGACCACTCTGCTTAATGACTGAGTTGCTAGCCCCAGTTGTACTAACGTTAGGTCACAAAAGTACTAATATCTGCTCATGCCTCTGGTGGTACTTCCATGTTTTCAGGGCCAAGTCTGTTTTAGGATTGCAATCAATGCAAGAAAGAAGCCCTTCATGCTATTGGACCTGGGTACTTGAGAGACCGCCTGCTGCCAATTACCTCCAACAGACCAATTAGATCTCACAGACTAGGCCTCCTCCGAATTCCATCTACCGGCCAATGCCGATTGGCTACCACCCGGAGGAGGGCCTTCTCTGTGGCTGCTCCAGCCCTCTGGAACGAGCTCCCCGTGGAGATTCGGACCCTCACCACCCTTCAGGCTTTCCGCAAAGCCCTTAAAACCTGGCTGTTCCGACAGGCCTGGGGCTGACGAGTTCCCGTCCCCGCTCAAATTGTGTGCTTGTTGATTGTTTTTAAATTGTTGTAGTTGTTTGTCCGTTGTTTCCCTCCTGTTTGTATCCCCACCCCTTACTTTGGTTTGTGAGCCGCCCTGAGTCCCTCTGGGAACAGGGCGGCATAGAAATGCAATAAATCAAATCAAATCAGAAGGAATATGGCTGCACCCGGACTAGCAATTTTCCAGTCCCGTTTCCCAGAACAATGAACTCTAGGAAGGAACTCTAACACAAGAGCCAAGGTGGCGCAGTGGTTAAATGCAGCACTGCAGGCTACTGATAGATCAGCAGGTCAGCGGTTCAAATCTCACCGGCTCAGGGTTGACTCAGCCTTCCATCCTTCCGAGGTGGGTAAAATGAGGACCCGGATTGTTGTTGGGGGCAATATGCTGACTCTCTGTAAACCGCTTAGAGAGGGCTGAAAGCCCTATGAAGCGGTATATAAGTCTACTGCTATTTTCTAAAAGAGAGATTCAGGTCAAACCAGGCATAAATTTTCTTCTTCTGAGTAAGCAACAACTGAGTAGAGATTCCTGCTGTCCAGGAAGTTTTCCTTATATGCATCATTCAGAGCTCAGTTGATACTGGAAGTTAATGAGGCCAAGTTTCATTTAGCCTAATTGAATAGATGTTGTGCTAGAGAGTAATTTGTCTTCATTACAAAACCACACAAACAAGGACTACCACTGCAAGAGAGAGAAAGACAAGATCTTTCCTTCCCTTATAAATGTGCCATCACAGATCAAACTGGAAAAAAAAACACGCAGCGAAATTCCATGTTCCTTCACATCAAATTAAGCACAGTAGTTTCTAAGCAACATGTAAACAATGCAGTGAGCAAATCTCTCACTTGGGAAACACTGCACAAGAGGAGAGCTTTCTCAGTACTTTAAGTGAAGGAAAGATGAGAAATACCATTATTGTGGTGTTTATTTAGATTACATTCCAAAGAGAAGCTCTAGATTAGTTTTTCCCCCTCAATCGCAGCAACTGGGAAATTCTGAGAGTTAGTCCAGACATCTTAAAAGTTGCTGAAATTGAGAAACACTGGTCTAGATTGAACATGGACAGGCAAAAATAGCAATAGCAATAGCAATAGCAATAGTAGTTATATATACCGCTTCATAGGGCTTTCAGCCCTCTCTAAGCGGTTTACAGAGTCAGCATATCGCCCCCACAGTCTGGGTCCTCATTTCACCCACCTCGGAAGGATGGAAGGCTGAGTCAACCCTGAGCCGGTGAGATTTGAACCACCGAACTGCCGAACTAGCAGTCAGCAGAAGTGGCCTGCAGTACTGCACTCTACCCAAGTTAAGAATAGAAAATAACTTTTTACCAATTAGATGAAGGTTCCCCTTGCACATATGTGCTAGTCGTTTCCTGCTCTAGGGGACAGTGCTCATCTCCATTTCAAAGCTGAAGAGCCAGCGCTATCCAAAGACATCTCTGTAGTCATGTGGCCGGCATGACTAAACATGAAAGGCGCACGGAACGCTGTTACCTTCCCACCAAGGTAGCCCCCATTTTTCTACTTGCATTTTTGCGTGCTTTCGAACTGCTAGGTTGTCAGAAGCTGGGACAAGTAACGGGAGCTCACTCCGTTATGCGGCACTAGGGATTCGAAGCGCTGAACTGCCGACCTTTCTGATCAACCAGCTCAGTGTCTTAGCCACTGAGCCACTGTGTTCCTTTTTTTTTTTACCAATTATACTTCATTAATTTACCATCAATAACTGTGGTGTGCAGTGGTTAGAATGCAGTTTTGCAGACTAATTCTGCTGCCAGCAGTTCGATTCTCACCAACTCAAGTTTGACTCAGCCTTCCAGCCTTCTAGGTTGGTAAGATGAAGACCCCAGATTTGGGGGGGGGGAGGAGTATGCTGACTCTGTAAACCTCTTAGACAGGGCTGTAAGGCACTGTGAAGATATAAGTCTAACTGCTATTGCTATCAAAGATCAAAAAAAGACAGCAATACATTGCATGACAGAAACAAATAACAAAGGTGATGGTAATCTAAAACTATTAAAAGTAGCCCAGCAGGCCCCACAGAATGTAACAAGAAAAATAACAGATATTTTTTAACAAAATTACATGAACATTTAAATATAAGCTAGGAACACTCAGATGTGTCCTCAGAGGATAATGGTATATGAAGTTAAAGGAAGACGAAAACCCATTACAAACAGAATTGAAGACAGAACGTTTGCTAAGAAATAATATGCTCAGAAATCATTTTCACTAGAAAATGGGTACGACTGATAAGGGACCGGTTGTCAAATAACAAAAGGCCAAGGCAGATAAGCACCCACTGAAATATTTAAAGCAGTGGGCAACAGGGCAGATCACTAGTAGCTCTATAGAATAAGATTGCATGGCCCAGAATTTGGAAAAGAATAGTCCATGTAAAAAAAATTGGAAGAAGGGAGATGTAATGTGTGGATGACTGAATCATTGCCTTAATTTCTTACTTTGTATTTATCAAGTTTTATTAAAAGGATTGCAAAGAGGAATAGAGCCATGTATAGCCAACAGATTACAGAGAGACCATAAATCACTCCAGAATGAGGAATATATTAAGTCTTAATGGGTGGTCCAAGAACACTTTATTATTCTGAGGCATCTTTAAAGTGAACAACAATCTTTTGGATCAGAGAGAACTGAATCTGGGAAAAGTAAAGTGTTCCAAATAGGGAGGATAATGAAGCAAGGATGCATATTGTCACTATATCTGTTTAACTGATATAGAAAATTGTTGTGGCCCAGCAGGAGCCGTTGGAGCTGCAAACAGACGCCACCAGCGAGGGGCCTTATGAGTCAGCTCTGGAGGATGTGGAGGACCCTTTTGAATTGTTCATAACATCTACTTGACCTTACAATGTCATGCACGTTCCATCTACTCTTTGGAGGTTTTGCTCTCTATTCCCCTTTAGCTACACTGGCCAGAAGTGCATGTAAGTGGAGCAAAAAGAGAAAGTTGTGCTCCATATCCATAATCTGGTGCAAGATGACTTCTCCTACAGGATACTGGGCTAGTCATCTCTCTCCAAGGGGCCAATAAGCTGCTGGATGAAGAGCCCCTCCAAAATATGAGTTTGTGGCTGAGTTTCTTCTAGTTATGTTTGACAAAGACCCTATGTAAGGCTTTTTTTTAAAGGGGGGAGGGTTATCCTGCCCAACTCAAGGCAGCAAAGAAACCTACCGCTCCTTCACCTCCTATTTTCCCCACATCAATCACCCTTTGAGGTGGATTGAGCTGAGAGAGAGAGTGACTGGCCCAGAGTCACCCAGCCAGCTTGTCTGCTACCTGCCGCAATATTTTAATCAAGCTTATCTGAGGAGAGGGAAAAATAAAATACACGTACATGCATTGTCTACATTTACAATGCACCTACAATGCACCATCCAATTTCTTGCCAATCCACAAGGAATTGGTAGAACTCTTAACCGAGGATAATTTTACCATAAAGACTAAGAACTTCCCACATCTTCCAGCAATTTGGGGCATCCTTTAAGAAAGCATAATGGAAGAGACACAGATTTGACTAGTTATTCTAAGGGGAAATATGCTGACTCTATAAACCACTTAGAGCGCCCTATGAAGCGGTATGTAAGCGGTATATAAAACTTCAGATATCAAAATATTAGGTTCCAAATCTAAGTCGAGCTATAAAACTAACTGCACTCTCCCAGATGTCAGTGCTTGGATTCACTGATTTATGAATAAACTTCAATTTCCTGGATCAACATCACATGCCAAATCCAAAAACAGAGCAGATGGATTCACACAACGTTTTAAGCCACCATCAAATAACCCATATTCTGGTTTAGACAAACTCAGTCAATATGTTCTTCATTTTGTCAGTGATGTTAATTTCTTCCCACAGTGCCTCAATTCCATAAATATATAATTCTATCATGCCTCTATTAAGAAATGGAAACAGGATACTGCCCATGAATATCTCTTCAACACAGAGGTGGGTTCCTACCAGTTCGCACCTATTCGGTAGAACCGGTTCGTCAAACCTACCAAACTGGTTAGAAGAGGTTCCACCAGTGGATCCGGAAAGCAGGCCACACCTACAGAAGAGGTTCCAAACTTTTTTGAAACCCACCACTGGTCCTTGGATATGATTACTCTACACTATCATGCTCCTATTTATAAAACTCAGTGCCTCTGTGAAAGGTAAGGATGACTCCTGCGTTTGTGGTGCAATGAGAACGTTGTGTGTGTCGAAGTTGTTTTAACACAAACCAAAGATGCCTTTTAAAAAACAAGTTGACATCATATTCTTATGCATGCCAGTGCTGTGTGAGAGGTAATTTAAGGTGGTTCTGACAAGTGTCGTCGGCATCTTCATATCCGGTCACATGGGCGGCAAGCCACTCCCATCCGGTCACATGGGCGGCAAGCCACTCCCACAAGGAGGCCACACCCACAGAGTAGGTTCGAACAATTTTTGAAACCCACCACTGCTTCAACAATAAGGCAACTTTAAAGTTCAAAACTGTGGTTTTTTGTACCAGCAGAACAGCAGATAGCAGCCCAGTTACTGTGGTACTTGATACAATTATATATCTTTTCCACGATTATATATCTGAGGCTCTCAAAGGACAATGCATTTCAAAAAAAACAGAATGGCAGCTCTCTTCCCCCTGCCCGTTTTGAAACGATTGGCTTGTTCCTATGTTGCTATGGCTGTCCTTAAGAGAAGACAGAAGGAAAACAGTTTTTGTAGGGAGAAGGCTCAACCCAAAAATTTATTTGGTGAAAACCACACAATCCGTCAATGGCACAGTGGAACTTTTGTAAAAGAAAGGTGGTGGGTTTTTTTTAAAGATAAAAATCTATGGGATGCAACACCATCTCTTTCCGGCACTTTTGACAAGCCATCCACAAAGCTGGGGGCGTTGGGGAAATATCAGCGCCTGGCCTTCTTGTCAGCAGCTATTTTTGGTAGGCTGGTGTGGGATTTTCTAGTAAACTGGATATTATCCAGGCGTTTTTTTTTTTAAACCAAATGTGAATCACTTTTAATAGAGGCAGGTGACTCATCCAACGCTTAGAATAACAGAGAGGGAGAGAGAGAGATTAAGCAGCGCCTATAACTGCACCAAAATTACCCTCCTGTACATCCATCAAAAAGCAGAGGAAGACAATTAATCTTTCTGGAGCTCCATTTGTGGCAACGGCTGAGTCAAATCTCTGCAGAGCCCTTTTGGAACACAAAGGATTAGCCGTTTTGTCAAATGTGAAGGAGAATAATCAGACATGTAAATCGACTGCAGTTAATGATGTTTTAATATAAAGCGAGGAACAGAAGTGTGAAGCACCCCAAATATATGGCTGCCTAGAATAGGGAGAAAATATTAAGTAAAAATATTAAGTAAAAAAAAAAAAAGCAAAGGAAATGTACCTAAGTCCTCAACTTCAAAGATGGGTAGAATAGCAGTGCAGATTTCTACTTCGTATGTTAATATCCTGCCATTTTTCCAGAGGCTTAAGTTGTTCTATCTTTTTTTCCCCTTTTTCTTTCATTGTTTTATCCCTGGGGCCACCTTATGGAACCATCTGCATGAGAGATAGAGATTGCTTAGTGTTCTGTCCCCCCTTCACGGCTCTTAACAAACGGCAAGACGAATAAACTTAAAAGGAACTTTCTTTATCAGTTCTCAGTTCAATTGAATTGAATTGAATTGAAAGTTTATTTATAGGCCGCCCTTTTCCCTGGGGGGACTCAGGGCGGCTTACAACTCATGGGGAAGGGGATACAAACAATGACACATAAGAACAATACATAATTAAAAAGAACACAACATTCATACCATTCGGGTGGGGGTGGGTTATATCTTTAGCCCCAGGCCTGACGGGATAGCCAGATTTTAAGGGCTGTGCAGAAGGTCTGGAGGGTGGTGAGGGTACGAACCTCCACGGGGAGATCGTTCCAAAGGGTCGGAGCTACTACCGAGAAGGCTCTCCTCCGCGTAGTTGCCAGTCGACACTAACTGGCAGATGGGATTCGGAGGAGGCCTAATCTGTGTGATCTAATTGGCTTCGAGCCCAAAAATAACATAAATACAGTCTCTAACGAGAGAACAGAATACAAAACAACTCTTACAAGCAATGCACTTCTCCAAGTGTAGTCTTGAATCGGGGTTGCAAGAAACACAAAGCACCTATCCAAGTGTATCTTCCATAAAGCACGATTGATGATCAAGCAATGTTGTACCAAACAAGGAACGCACGAAGGAACGTTGACTCCTGCAACTAGGGCGTGGCAGCATCCGTCCTTTTATCTCCAAAACCCCACTAACGAGCCCCAGCTGCATCGTTAATCATTGCATTCCGAAAAGACTCACAGAAGACTGCTGCTGAGTCACAACAGGTTAGGAAACAATTTTTCATTTAAACAATTTTTCATTCCTAAACAGGGATTAAACCTGGACCTTCACTATCAAAGGGTGACATGTTAAAAGACAATATATTGTGCAAGTAAAACCGAGGGCTCAGGTTGCTTCTTTTTAGCAGAAGAGAATGAACACATTAGATCAGTGTTTCTCAACCTTGGCAACTTGAAGATGTCTGGACTTCAACTCCCAGAATTCCCCAGCCAGCATTCGCTGGCTGGGGAATTCTGGGAGTTGAAGTCCAGACATCTTCAAGTTGCCAAGGTTGAGAAACACTGCATTAAGGTGGAAATGGGAATCT
Source organism: Thamnophis sirtalis (assembly GCF_051295495.1). NCBI lineage: Eukaryota > Metazoa > Chordata > Lepidosauria > Squamata > Natricidae > Thamnophis > Thamnophis sirtalis. Next base: position 172,631,477 of record NW_028261383.1, on the reverse strand, counting down.
ATTTTGGTTTATTTTCCCTCTTTTTAAAATATCTTCCTGAGTACAATAAAATGGCAGGACCAAGCGGCTTCGATTTGGTTTGCCACACAGGTTAAGCTGACATGTGGTTTTTAATTTGATTCTGGTTAATAATATTGTAGTAACCTAATTACTGTGGTTTATAGTCAGAGTTTAGGTCTATTATGTGAATCTAACCAACTGTAATTTAATCAATTACCCTGGGTAAAGTGGTGCTTTAATAGCGCATAGAATTGGTGCTGCCCTTCAGCTTCACAGTCCTTTGAAAATGAGCTCAGAGAAAAGCTTCTTATTCCTTCTTTTACTGTAAAGTCTCCAAAAATAACACTTAAGATACTTTTCCCAGTTATATGTTAGGGTCATGCTTGGAAGCCACACTTTAAATGCCATCATCTCCCAGCCAGCAATAGCAGTCAAAGCCCAAAATAAATACATTTTAAGCTAGGGGGGGGGGAAGTGGGTTTTCACCTGGCTTCACAAAGAATCAAGAGATATTGAGGGTTAGACAACATGGATTTTGTAGTATGGTTATATTTGATAAGCAGTGTGGGTTTTCTCCTATTTGACTTATTTTTGTCTCTTTTAAATGTAATGTTAATAGTTTATCAAAACATCGTAGAATGGAATGTAGAAAACATTTTACTCAGTTTACTACTGATGGACTGATTGATACAATATTCCCAAACTATCTTTGCTCCCCAGACTAGGAGTCTTTGTTTTCTGATTGGAGAACTTTTCAATGTTAATTGACATCCAGTTTGCCTCTTTAGATTTAGATTTAGAAGGTTTATTTATATGCCGCCCTTTTCCCTGGGGGGACTCAGGGCGGCTCACAATCCAAAGGAAAGGGGGGGGGAAACAGACTTTTTACATATAAGACAATACATAATTAAAACACAACATTCATACCATTCGGGCGGGTTACAATCTTAGCCCCAGGCCTGACGGGATAGCCAGATTCTGAGGGCTGTGCGGAAGGCCTGGAGGGTGGTGAGGGTACGAATCTCCACGGGGAGATCGTTCCATAGGGTTGGAGCTACCACCGAGAAGGCTCTCCTCCGCGTGGTTGCCAGTCGGCATGGACCAGCAGATGGAACTCGGAGGAGGCCTAATCGATGGGATCTAATAGGTCGTGTGGAGGTAATTGGCAGTAGGCGGTCTCTCAAGTACCCAGATCCACTACCATGGAGGGCTCTTCATGATAATCCTATGACATTTTTTTTCTCATTAACATTCCAAATTCTCCATTCACCGTTCTTGGGAAGTTTATTTAAATGATCCTGCTAAGCATGTTATGGGTTAGCATCAGTGGTGGGTTCCTACCGGTTCCCCAGTTGACGCTGTCGGCGGCGCCATCTTGATTTTCAGTTCTACACATGTACAGAATAATTTTAATTGAACCGAGCATGCGCGCACAGCGCACATTCAGTGAGCACATGAGAGAACCAGCAGTAGTGCTGGCCGCAACCCACCCCTGGTTAGCATGCTCTCTAGATGGCTTATGGCTTAAATTATCCTATGCAATGAGAGAAAACCTTCCAAACCCATTCCAATGTTTGAATTGTATATACAATTATCTCTTCCCTTCCTAAGGGTCTTCCATCTTGTACTTGTGGGACACCTACCCTTTACTTATTCATGAATAAAATATATTTATCTACTTTTTCGGCTATTTTTGCCATGGACATCCCAGGCTAAAGAACCTAGCCATGATTTATGGCCAACAGTGTCAACAAATGCATGTATATTTTTATTTACTGGCTTTTTCAGTCAACATAGGTCAAGGAGGATTTACTCACTAAAATGATACGGCCTAGAAAAAAACAGCAGAAAAACCATAGCAGATTGGCTAGCAAATCCAGCTGACGAACTGCAATAGCGTTTACCTAATTAATACGATACATTTCTAACTGTTTGAGATTGCTTATATCTAGAATAAGCAATCTGTAGCTTCTTTGTGAAGCTGGTATACTGGAGACAAATGAATAGGTACAGGGAAAGAGGAACCAAGAAGATAAATCTTATTTTCATTTAGTATTGACCCATGGTTACACCTTATAAACAAGATCAGGCCAATGGCTTCTAGTACTGCATATTATAAAGGAAATGAGTCAACATTTTTATCTCAAACATCCTGAATAAAGGAGAATCAATGTGCAAATATTTCTCCCCGAGCAACGCTTTGGAAAGTTAATATGGCCATGTTTACAATGCTTTATTTACAACAAGAGGACCAACAACTGCATATAGCAAATCATAGACAATTATGGCAAGAAAAGAGACGACCCCCCCCCATGCACACAATATACACCATAATGCAAATTATTACAGAACATGACTTTTTCCCAGGCTGCCTCCTTAAACATGCACAAATATATAGTTAGTTTTACAAGTTCCAGTGTTTAAGCATGACAGAATATCAGTCACAGAATTTACCTTCCAAAGTTTAAGTTTGCTGTGTTAAACTTTCCACTCATTATGGATACTGCAATTATGAGATCCCCCAAGCAGGAGGGTGGGGGGAGCTGAATAAGATTGCTGTAATGTGATCAGGAAGAAATCAAAAGTTCTACTAGCACCATTTCAGACTAACAAAAGTTATTAAAAGACATAAGCTTTCAGTTCAGTGTAACTCATAAAAGCTTATGCCAGTTATTAACATCCCTCAACTCCAAAAGGTGGTACCAGACTCCTCCTGAATTGTGCAGAAGAATCAATGCAGAGGTGGGTTCCTACCAGTTTGCACCTATTCGGTAGAACCGGTTCGTCAAATCTACCGAACCGGTTAGAAGAGGTTCCACCAGTGGACCCGGAAAGCAGGCCACACCTACAGAAGAGGTTCCAAAAATTTTTTGAAACCCACCACTGGTCCTTGGATATGATTATTCTACACTATCATGCTCCTATTTATAAAACTCAGTGCCTCTGTGAAAGGTAAGGATGACTACTGCGTTTGTGGTGCAATCAGAACATTGCGTGTGTTGAAGTTGTTTTAATGCAAACAAAAGATGCCTTTTAAAAAACAAGTTTACATCCTATTCTTATGCACGCCAGTGCTGTGTGAGAGGTAATTTAAGGTGGTTCTGACAAGTGTCGTCGGCATCTTCATATCCGGTCACAGCGGATATGAGTGGCAAGCCACTCCCATCCAGTCACATGGGTGGCAAGCCACTCCCACAAAGGAGGCCACACCCACAGAGCAGGTTTGAACAATTTTTGAAACCCACCACTGAATCAATGGAAGGCTCACGCAAATGTGAGCACTGAAACAAATGCGAGCAAGTTAAACCAAATAAGAATGTGCAATGTTTCTTAAATATTTAATGTATTTGTGGATACAACTATAAGGAACGTTTGTGGTAAGTCAGATGTATGTTGGTTGGGAACGTTAACATAGGTGTACTTGTTTATACAAATACTGCCACATTATTGGATGAAAACCAAATTAATTTCCAGCAAATAACAGATGGTTGTGGTTCGATGCAACAATGAGTATGAAACAGAAATTGAATGTATCCAAGACCAAAAGAGTTGTGAAAGTGAAAATAGAATGCAAATATTTATAAATGGCAAGAAAATCAAAATAGAAATGCAAATACTAGCAGAAAGGTTGTAGACAGTGTCTTGTCTGAGGATCGCTTGAATGTAAGAGTAGCATTTTGCCTACTGCCTTTTTAAAATGAGATTTGAGATTTGAGAAGTTTATTTATATGCCGCCCTTTTCCCTGGGGAGACTCAGGGCGGCTTACAACTCGAAAAGGGGGGGGGGAAACAAACATTTAACACGTAGGACAGTACGTCATTAAAAAACACAACATTCATACCATTCGGGTGGGTTACAGTCTTTAGCCCCAGGCCTGACGGGATAGCCAGATTTTGAGGGCTGTGCGGAAGGTCTGGAGGGTGGTGAGGGTAATATTTGTAAAAGCTTTTTAAATTTTCAATAAAAAAAGAGGTAAAAAAAATTGATATTCAAATACATACAGTGATGCAAAGAATTTTGAAGATTAGCACTCAATTGAAACTAAAACTCTTCTTTTGGAGTCTAATGGATAGACAATTAGAAGAGAGTTATATTTTTATATATGATGACTGTTGCAAGACTATTATGTACACAAAGATGTTGAAAGATTGTAAATACCCACCATGGAAAATTGGTAGATGAAGATGACAGAATTAGCAAAGATGGCAAGGTTGACTTATTTCATTAGACAAAGGACAATAACTATACAGGTTGTCTTCGACCTACGACCACAATTGAGCCCAAAATTTATGTTGCTAAGTGAGACATTTGTTAAATGAATTTTGCTCCATTTTACCACCTGTCTTACCAAAGTCGTTAAATGAATCACGGCAGTTGTTAAATTAATCTAGCTGCCCAATGACTTTGCTTGTCAGAAGGTCGCAAAAGGTGATCCCATGACCCTGGGACACAGCAACCATCATAAATATGAGTCACTTGTCAAGCATCTGAATTTTGATCGTGCAACCATAAAGATGCTCATTGGTTGTAAGTGTGAAAAATGGTAAGCTTTTTTCAGAGCTAAGGTAACTTTGGTCACTAAATGAACTGTTGTTAAGTCGAGGAGTACCTTTATTACTGGAAACCCTTTATGGATTTTTTGCTGAAAAGAAGAAAAAAATGAACTTGTGATTTATGTGTTTGATGATTAGAAAGAATAGCAATAGCGATAGCAGTTAGACTTATATACCGCTTCATAGGGCTTTCAGCCCTCTCTAAGCGGTTTACAGAGTCAGCATATCGCCCCTACAGTCTGGGTCCTCATTTCACCCACCTCGGAAGGATGGAAGGCTGAGTCAACCCTGAGCCGGTGAGATTAGAACCGCTGAACTGCAGATAACAGTCAGCTGAAGTGGCCTGCAGTACTGCACCCTAACCGCTGCGCCACCTCGGCTCTTTCATAGAATAGACTATGAAAAGAAGGAAATTATGTTGTAATCTTAGAGAAAGAAAGTACAATGCATACTGTATGTCAGGGTTCCAAATAGCATCCAAAATTAAATCAGAGTCCAAGGCAAAGTATTGCTCAAAGTTCCAATTTATTAAGAGAGTCATGTTGGCAGATTTGGAAAAACACGAATCTGAAAGCTTCCCGGTTTTCCCCACCCAGTTGAAAGTTCATGATCTTGCCCCCACACCCACAAGTCCATCACATGGTCCAATCTCCCATTACCATACTGGCAGTTCCACCCATCCAGTTCCAGTCAGGTGCAGAGGTGCAGAGACAAAGGATGACCTTGGCTTTCTTGAAAGAATGTTGTTATGGCTACATAGCATCTAACTCCATACCATTCTCCCCTCCCATTTTCCTACAATAGAAACGGCATAGCAGAATAATAGAAAGTATGGTAGGCCAAAAATCCTAAAAGAATATGGCTGCAGGCCTGACAAAATACTTGTGACCGCTTTAAGATGATTGGAAACTATTTCTTCTTTATAATGTTTTATTTTCCTAATTACTCTTTCTATTTCTTTCTTTGCACTTTTTTCACTTACTTATTATATTTCTTTACTTTCCTTACCTCTCTCTTTAGGAATTTGTACTGTTTTTATTCTTTTAAAACACACCTACTTTCATAAAAATGGGAATAGGGCAGTTAAGGAATATAAAAATCCGATTAAACAAATGAAGAAATAGAAGGATATGTTATAAAGAGAGCAGAGATAGACTCAAATGGTACCACAAATTAAACAGGTAATTAAGTGAAGAAATTGAGTGAAGAATAGTAGCAAAATGTGATACGGTAGAATCTATAAGGTCTAGAAAGAGGAAAATATCAACTTTCTCAACAAAAAATGAACAGACTTCAATTGGTGCTGAACTAAGATTTGAACCCTAGGCCTGGTGTGTGTGTGTGTGTGTGTGTGTGTGTATGTGTGTGTGTAGTGTTTTTCCCCCCACTATTAGTGAATTTTCTAGTATCTACAATAAGGTTTATCGAGAGTTCTGTTTCTGTTCTTCCTGCTGCTAGATTAAAAATTGGTCTGGATAAAGTCTGACAGAGAGAATGAACTGAGGGCTGAACTTCAAAAACAAGTTCAAGAGGAAAGGGTGAAAACAAAGAAATCGTGATTAGATAGATTTGATGAAATCCTGAAAGACAGCAAGGTGAAGTTTAAGGAACAGAATGCATTGTATGAAACAGCATAGGGACATAACAAGCAACAATCGCTTGTTATCTCTAGGAAAGTTGTGGAGAGATGTAGTGCTGGTATAAATTAGCAGTAGTTATATTACCTTATCTGTTCTGACCCCCCTTCTTCGCTCGTTAACAGACGACAGTCAGACAGACTTAAAAGGAAAGAACTTTATCAGTCTCGGCTCATGCTGGCTGCGAGCCCAAAAATAAACATAAATAAAGGCTCTGACAAAAAGGTTTTACAGAAAGAAAGCAAATCACTTCTCCAAGTGTCTCTTGAATCAAGGTTACAGAAAGCAAATCACTTATCCAAGTGCCTCTCACAAACAAACCACGACCGACGAACGACGAACAAATGAATGAACGTTGACTTCTGCAACCAGGGCATGGCACCATCAGTCCTTTTATCTCCAGAAGACCACACTAACGAGCCCCAGCTGCATTGTTATTCCTGCATCCCGACTCAACTCACAGCAAACTTCTGCTGAGTCACAACACTTATCTATCCTGTTTCCCTGAAAATAAGACTTCCCCAGATAATAAACCCAATCGGGCTCTTGAGTGCATGCACTAAAATAAGCCCTCCCCTGAAAATAAGCCCTCCCCAAAAATATTGCAACATAGCAGCAGCCTTGAGGTGACCACACTCGCTGCCTCCTGCTCCTCAAAAATAATAAGACCTCCCCAAAAATAAGGCCTCCCCGAAAATATTGCAACATAGCAGCAGCCTTGAGGTGACCACGCTCGCTGCCTCCTGCTCCTCAAAAATAAGACCTCCCCGAAAATAAGGCCAAGTGCTTATTTTGGGGGTCAAAAGAAAATAAGACCCTGTCTTATTTTCAGGGAAACACAGTATCTATTTGTTCAATTTGTATGGCCACATTTTCAACAAGTGACTTTTTCTTATCTTGTGCCTCTAATTTCTTTTGACTTACTCATACTACAGTATTTCTTAATTCCCTACGGCAGTGTTTCTCAACCTCGGTGGTTTTTGTGCTGGTTGGGGAGTTCTGGGAGATGAAATTCATACATCTTCAAGCTGCCAATGCAGTGGTGGGTTTCCATTTTTCTTTCTACTGGTGCACGCACATGCGCAGAAGCGTCCCCTGCGGGTAGGTGGAGCCTCCCACTGCTGCTACTACCAGTTCACCCAATCCAGGCCGAACGGGCAGAAACCCACTTCTACTGCCAAGAGTAAAAAACACTGCTGTACAGAACATTGCTTACCCTAAAAAGGAATAGTATAATGGGTATGCATGTTAAGTGGTAATGCTGATCTCCATCACGTTAGCAACAGCAATAGAAGTTAGACTTATATACCGCTTCATAGGGCTTTCAGCCCTCTCTAAGCGGTTTACAGAGTCAGCATATCGCCCCCACAGTCTGGGTTCTCATTTCACCCAGCTCGGAAGGATGGAAGGCTGAGTCAACCTTGAGCCGGTGAGATTAGAACTGCTAATCTGCAGATAACAGTCAGCTGAAGTGACTGCAGTACTGCACTCTAACCACTGCGCCACCTCGGCTCTATGTTCTGAGTAGAGAGAGGCATACTTGCAAATAAAACATCCAACTGTGGAAGATCCATCGTTTTACCTTCTACCAATGCCTCTCACAGTCCATAGAAATTCAGAGCCGAGGTGGCACAGTGGTTAGGGCGCAGTACTGCAGGCCACTTCAGCTGACTGTTATCTGCAGTTCAGCGGTTCTAATCTCACCGGCTCAAGGTTGACTCAGCCGTCCATCCTTCCGAGGTGGGTGAAATGAGGACCCAGACTGTGGGGGCGATATGCTGACTCTGTAAACCGCTTAGAGAGGGCTGAAAGCCCTATGAAGCGGTATATAAGTCTAACTGCTATTGCTATTCAGATTGTTCTTGGAATTGAAATTTTGCTTTGCAGCCTGTGGATTTCCAAATACATACTGTACATTCGTAAGTGGCATGTATGATTCTTGCACTGCAGTCCAAAAGTACTGTTCCTGGAAAGCTAAATCGAGTCAACTGAAACATGCTTGCTCCATACTTGTTGTTCATATGGAATGAAAATATGAAGATGATTTAGCCTTCCATAAATTAGAATGGCTTGGTCCTACAATATGTACTGAGCACTCACTTCATTTCTGCTGCTCTCCTTTGAACTCTCATCTGCCTTTTCTTGACAGATGTTTTTTTTGGCCACACTGTCATTATTAATGAGATTTCTAGAATGCAATTTCCTTTCCCTGATTCAGACTCAACATTTAATAAGTTCCTTATTACTCTAAATGTCAATGATTAGAGATAGCACATTAACCCAAGACAGGATTGTCATGTTGTGCTACATTTTAAAACTATTTTCTTCAATTAGTGGATAGAATTTCCTAACGGAGGATTAAATAATTGCTTCTCAATTCGACAAGCTTCCATGGAGTGAGGCAGTACTAACCAACTTTGTTAAGCAAGAGCCTTGGATTGACAAAGATTTTCGGTATAAATAAATATTTATTTTAAGTATTTAAACAAAGCCAAAATTAGTGAATTGATTTCTGGTTTAAAAAGAAAAAAATATATGATGCTAATGTATACTATGAGGCACAAATAGGGTTTATTTTAATATAAATATGCCTGTTTATTGCATTGTTTATTGCTTTTCCTGGATTTGCTCAATATCCAAATATTGTTCAGAGTCTTACTGATGTAGGCTATTATACAATAAAAAGACACTTGTCTTAGCTGAGGTTCCTGTATACTGTATTCCAGAGGTGGGTTCCTACCAGTTCGCACCAGTTCGGTAGAACCGGTTCGTCAAATCTACCGAACCGGTTAGAAGAGGTTCCACCAGTGGACCCGGAAAGCAGGCCACACCTACAGAAGAGCTTCCAAAAATTTTTGAAACCCACCACTGCCACACACACACACAGACTGATACAGAGAGAGAAAGAGAAAGAAAGAAAGAGTGAGAGATGAAAGAAAAAAAGGAAAAAGGGACAGAGACAAAATGAAGGAAGGAGAGAGAGAAAGAAAGAAAGAGAGAAAGAGAGAAAGAAAGAAAGAAAGAAAGAAAGAAAGAAAGAAAGAAAGAAAGAAAGAAAGAAAGAAAACACATGGTCGGCAAGCCACTCCCACCAGGTCTCATGGTCAGCAAGCCACTCCCATAAAGGAGGCCACACCCACAGAGTAGGTTCGAAAAAATTTTGAAACCCACCACTGCTGTATTCCATGTACATTTTATTGAGATGCCAGGGGCTTAATACTTCAGAGGTTAGGTACTTCTTTGTGGTGGCACTAATAACTTTTAACGTCTTCCCAAAGGAAACTTAGAAGAGGAAGTCTGACACTGTTACATCATGAAGCCTTTTGTTTTAAATTTTATTTTGGAGGAAAAAAATGTTTATGGCTGATTAAATACTCCTTGTAGAGTTTTTGCATGAAACAGAAAAAAATGCACTTATGATTTGTGATTTTATGATTAGAAAAAAGCTTGAATAATAAAAAAGGGGATATTTCCTTTTTCTAGTCATTTTTTTTTTAGACATTTTATTAAGATTTATAGGCCGCCCTTCTCCCTGAGGGGACTCAGGGCGGCTTACAATCACAGGGAAAGGGGTGCAATACCAGAAGACAAACAGTGAGTGAACAAAATAAAATAATAAAACACAACTTGCATTCAACAGTCAACACTCGGGCGGGTAAATTAAGAACCTATCCCCAGGCCTGCTGGGAGAGCCAGATCTTAAGGGCCGTGCGGAAGGTCTGGATGGTGGTGAGGGTACGAATCTCGACGGGAGATCGTTCCACAGGGTCGGAATGGGTCTTAGAACAAGAGATAATTTTGTAATTGTACTTATATTTGCTGCAAAGGAAATTCAAAGCTCTGCTTCCTCTCCCCTTCCACCTCCACGTCCATCTCCCCTTCCCTCTTGAACAGGGACAGGCAGTCAGAGGAGGCAGAGCCTTACCACTGTCATCATGAAAAGAAAAAAAATGTAAAAGGAAAAAGGCAAGAGCTGAGGTCAGGCTGAGCTAGTTGCTGCCAGAGTCACCGTGGATGACTCTGCTTAGTGCTTAACTGTTTAAAAAAGCCTCTAAAAATCACCCTCTACAGGAGGAGGCAGGAGAACGACATGCCTCATCTAGTCTGCCTGACTTTAGGCGTTTTGTTATCACTCGAGCAGAGTTAAGCAAGGGTTAAAAGCCAAAAAAATTCCTGATGTAAATGAGGCACATCCTGCCTCCTCCTGTAGGGGGCACTTTTTAGAGACTTTTTTAAACAGTTAAGCAGAGTCATCCACGGTGACTCTGGAAGCAACTAGCTCAGCCTGACCTCAGCTCTTGCCTTTTTCCTTTTACATTTTTTTCTTTTCATGATAGCAGGCAAGAGCAGAGTTGAAATCCTCCCTGAAACAGCTGGAAAAGGTATGTGTGGGTTGGAGGGAGGGGGAGGGATTCAAACTTCATCCTCCTGGTGCGGGGCTTTGGGCAAAGGCTGGAGGGAAGTGCTCTCCCTCCCCAAGTGTAGTTTGATTGCAGGCAGAGCCACGTTGTCTTTTCAAACCTGTAATCAGTGAAGCTGGGCTGGATCCTTCCGGGGCTGGGGGAAAGTGTGTGTGCTCCAGTACGGCTCTTCGACTGGCTTCCTGCCTCCTCCTGTGGTCTCCCTGACTCCCTCCAATCCAACTTTTTGTGTGTGTGTATGTGTGTGTTTGAGAAGAGGGGAGGGAGGGAGAGAGGGAGGAAGGAGGGGAAGGGAGAAGAAAAAGAAAGAAGGAAACTTATATAGCAAAGGAGAAAAACAAATGCTGTCACTTTAAATCGGAACTGAGCATGCCTGGCTGTGGAATTCTGGGAGTTGAAGTCCACAAGTCTAAAAAAATTGCTGCCTCACCAGCCATAAACCTCACCGCACGTCACTGCTCGAGACTAGCTACTTTTGTCTGTGTCTGGCAGAGTCACATGATTCCCCACTTAGCAACTGTTCTGCTTAGTGGCAGTGTTGCCAGTTCCAGTTAGGGTCATTAAGCAAGGCCTACAGTAATAGTTCATATCGTATCACCATATATCATATCATATCACATCATATCCTACCCATAGAGAAATAACCTAGGAATAGTTCTAATATCCGAGTAAACTCAAGATTTTTGTACTGCAGTATTGCATTTGGAGTAGCATTTGATGACTTCTAAGCTGAGAAAATAATGCCGGACTGAAAATGTAGAATGACTTCACAGATAGTAACTTCTTATTCTTAAGCAATTGCACCATTTTGCTAGCCTCTACACGTAATTCCGAGCACTAGTATTTCAGCTTAAATTGATTAATTGATTATGTGCCATCAAGTCATTGTTGGCTTCCAGAGCCTCCTCTAGAGAGTTAGGTCTTCGCACAATGTGTCTGAAGTAGGAAAATTTGAGTCTTGCCCTTTGTGCCTCAAGTGAGTTGATTCATTTGATGATACATTCGTTTGTCCGTGGTATTCTCAGGAGTCTTCACCAACACGAAAGTTCAAAAATATCAATACTATTACGTGTTTTTCACATTTCTGACCCACCTATCTCCTTCAAAGAGGGACTCTTGAGTGTTGAACTATAAAATGTTACTATAAAATGTTACGTTCCTTTTGGGTGTCTTCTGCAGGAAGCTTCAGTTAGTATTGAGCTCGATGGATTTTCTGTAATTAGATACTATTGATGCCACAGGAGTTTAATAAACTGAAGGGGTACTTCAGAATGTTTTAATTATATTATGACAGTTTTCACCTATCCTTAAAAAGAATACGTACGATACAAGCAACCTTGGAACCTCTCTTCATTTTGAATTTTTGAAGGGCACATTTCAAAAGACATGCTTTTTAAAATGGACATACAAACAATATATCTTCACCTTAGAAATCATGCTTATTTATTCCCTGTAAACTGAATTCCATACTGTTTGCTTGAATCAAAATGCGTGGAACAAAATGACAAAGATAAGCATTAATTGCTTAGCCGAATAAGGTCTTCAAATATCCCCTGAAGATGCTTATGTACCGGCTTCCCTCCTTCACTTGCACCAAGCTTGCAATAAAATAAGAATTAAATTTATTGGATGGTTATTCAATTACTTAATCATTGGGGCAGCCTTTGAATGTAGCTTCTCCATTGTGCCTCAGAATTTCAATCACTAACAAATACGTTTGCCATACGGTCCAGATCTGGATTAATGCCATATTGTAACATCTGTTATAAAAAAAAAAATTGATAGATGCAGAACACAGAAGATTTTGCAACTCCAAAAAGAGCAACTCAGCTATACGCAGAGAATCACAGAAAAACCTGTCTTGGCATTTGCGTCAGGAAAGCAGATGGCTACTCAAATCCAAGCACCGCTGCAAATGCCAAGACTAAGATCAACATCTCCAACCTGGAAGTTTGGGTGTCAGCACCTCTTCATTGAGTAATTAGGGAAGAAGACCACGAGACTCCATAGGTAGAAATCAAGTGTACTTTTAATAATTATAAATGATTAGAAGCGTAGCAAAGCGAAGACTGATTATTTAGGCGCGAAAGCGATTGATATATAAAACAACCCATTTCCCACTCCTTGGCATCCCAGTTACAGTCCAATCATAATTCTCCCAAGTGTCAGGTGTGAGATAACTTCGAAAGGCATCACCAAGATGGAATGTCGGTGCCGTTAGCCTTGGCGGGAACCTCCTTCGCATGCGCAGTCCGACAGGCAGCAGAACTCCAGAATCTTCCTCCAGCACAATTAGTAAACCCCTCCCAAATACCATGTCCTCCCTCCCCGTTTCAATGGCAGCCGAAGCAGCAGCAAAGCAGAGGCTGACATTGGGAGCCACTAGAGAGGGAAAAACCCTTCCCAAACCACTCAGCTTGTTATAGCCCAGCAACAGCCTGTGCTGCGTTCTAATTGGTCGGGCGAAGCACAGCCTGTGATTGGAGGTTCTAATGACAGTTGGTGACCTGAGGGTATAAATACCGGACAGTTGTAACGGATTTCTGAATCGCTTGCAACCTATTAATAAACATCTACTCTCTGATCCATGGCTCCTGCTTCTTCCCCCCCACACAACACACACAACACACAACATATATGCAAAACAGCTGACACTTATTAGTTATTCAAAGGAATCTTTTCATACATACGTAGATATCCATCATGCTATTCCCCTATGCGATATGCAACGTCATGAAAAGTGTGTGAGTACAATCTTGATTGTCATTGTACTTAAATGCAACGAAGTTGGTTAGACAATTGTAGAAAAAGAATAAAAAATAGGAAGCAATAGAAAAAAAGTATCTGTAGTTCAGGATTGAATTGTGGAGCCCTTGGTACTCTCCAAACTTGGTTATTTATTTGCAGATGTTAGATTACCCACCTAGGTAGCATCAGCAAAGAAGCACTTGATGATGTTACCTAGTTGGGTAATGAAACAACTCCAAATAGACCAGTGTTTCTCAACCTTGGTGACTTGAAGTCCTGTGGACTTCAAATCCCAGAATCCCCCAGCCAGCACAGCTGTGCTGGCTGGGGGATTCTGGGAGTTGAAGTCCACAGGACTTCAAGTCGCCAAGGTTGAGAAACACTGAAATAGACAATCAAGCTCAGCAAACATCAAGTACTCCTCAAATAGGAAATGACATGAAATTAAACAAAGGGAATCAATTTATATACAGTAATTTCACTATACCTCACCATATTTTCTTATCCTGGCTAACAAGTGTTGCTTTCACCACATCTAGGTTTAGGTTTATTAGATTTATATGCTGCTCTTCTCCCAAGGACTCAGGGCGCCGTACAACATTAAAAGAAACACATAATACAAAAGTTAAAAAGAAATTAAATCGGGTGTCCCAAACCCAATTAAATCTATAAAGTACTTCCAACATTTCCTTCCATTTTTTTAAGCTTTTCACGATTCTCTTTTTCAAGATCTTACCAACTCCATCCATCCACCACTTTTTAAGTTTTCTCTTTCCTTATCTCTCCTTCCTTTTTTCTTTCAAATATTTGTTTTGCAATCTGATTATTCTTTGATTCTTTCTATATGAACAATCTTACTTTCAATGTACGTTTTTGTGTGCCACCCACATTCATTCAGCATCTATTCATTCTTGGCTGAATGTCTCTTTGCTTTACAGCATACACAATTTAAGGGCCCTATTATCACTGCATTTCAGCTTATTTTATGTTTCTCCCGATATACTCAAATTCCACTTCCACGAAACAATCCAGACAGAAGCATGCACTTATGCATAGCAACGTTTACGTCCTTCAACAAGCACTCATTCCTTGAAATAGACCATAAACTATGCATTACCTTTCTACCACCATTATTCAATTACTCAATCCACTTTCTCATCTTCATTACATATTCTACCAAAGAACAAAGATTCATCTTCTTGCTTTCGTTTTTCCTTATTTATGTATAACACATCATTTACTTCCGTGTTAAGCACAACTAGCTTAGATACTGATATATTTAACTTTCCCAACCCATACTCTTCATTGCATCATATAACCTAATATTTGCTGTAAATCATTTGTATTTGGAACCGAGGTGGCGCAATGGTTAAATGCAGCACTGCAGGCTACTTCAGCTCACTGCAGTTCTGCAGTTCGGCTGTTCAAACCTCACCGGCTCAAGGTTGACTCAGCCTTCCATCCTTCCGAGGTGGGTAAAATGAGGACCCAGATTGTTGTTGGGGGCAATATGCTGACTCTGTAAACCGCTTAGAGAGGGCTGAAAGCCCTATGAAGCGGTATATAAGTCTAACTGCTATTGCTATTGCTATTCTCTAAAACATGGCATGCAAATGTACACAAGCATTTCCTCCCAGGCCTGCGCACCTCTAATATCACAAGCATTTCTTACACATTTATACAATACATAAAAACAATGAAGGGAACATCTCACATCTCTATCTTTATCTTCTGCTCAAGTTGAACCATTCACTAAGCATTCCTTTATTTATATGCATGCTTTAATACACTATGCTTATGGCAGCACCCAATTTTCAATTCCATGTTTGCCAAAATCCAATCTATTAACTCACTTTCGGCAAATCATCAAACATAAATTTCACTCGTTCCCAATGACCTGTTAAAGGCCAAACACATTTTCTGTGATGATGTACTTGGCATAAAACTACACCACTCTTTCTACCTTTCCCTTGTAGGGATAAAGAACAGGATTCTTAAAATTGTTAAGATATCTGGAGTTTTCACACGTATTAAATGTTACTTGCCAGATAAATAGGTGTTCAGTCCCCCCTCCTTCGCTCGTTAACAGACGACAGGTAGACAAACTGAAAAGGAACTAATTTTATCAGTCCTCGGCTCAAATTGTCTGCGAGCCCAAAACAAACCTAAATAAAGTCTCTGCCTGAAGCTAAAATAAACTAAGCTAAAATAAACTAAGCTAAAATAAACTAAGCTAAGCTAAGCTAAGCTAAGGTATGCTAAGCTAAGATATGCTATGCTATGCTATGCTATGCTATTCCATTCCCATTCTGTAGGAAGTGCATACACTGGCATATACTCAGAATATATTCACATTGATTTTTAAATGTCACATCTATTCCTCCTCTGAGATTGCGTGAGCCTTATACTGGACGTTTAAGGAATACTCCATGACCTGTCAATCAAAATCAAACTAGTCAACATGTTTGCAAATATGTTATAATTCCATCAGTATAAGTAACTGCACTCACTAATCTTTAGGTATGATGCCATATTAAGCCCCTTCCTTTTTCCGGTTTACATGGAATCAGATATTTGCAATAAGATTACACAAAATTGAATAGTAATCATTAGCATATAAATCTTCCTCAAGTTTAAGAATGTTTATCACTCATGAAGGACAGTTCAAAAGAAGGTATATTTGAGCTTCATTTTTCCCCCATTCAGATCTTACAGGGGGTTTCTCAGATTCTTTTTTCCTCAAAAAAATGATGAGATATCAGGTTAGCACTATGGGAAGCTATTTTTCCAGTTATAATTGGTAAAAAGTGAGTTTCATTTGCAATTCCTGGTCCTGTTGTAAGATGATAAGAAAAAAGCAAGCAGAACTTAATCATGATCACTGGAGGGGGCCCTTTTAGGAGGAAGATTAGGAGAAAAACATTCCCCCAAGCAACTGCTTCATAGAACAGTTATTTAAAGAAAAAGGAGAAAAAGACCAACTTCTGATGACGCCTCCATAAAAAAAATGCTACTATATTTATGAATAAATTAGTTAGCTGCATCTTATCAAGAATGGCAAACATAAATAGATCCTACCTTCCCCTTTACACCATTATTAAATAATAAACAATCACTGAACTTGAATAATTTTTAAAAGAAAATATATCTAAACAAAGTGAAAAGTAGAGAGTACAATTCCCTCAATAATACAAACTCAGGAAAATTAATTTCCTCACATTCACAGACTTCTTTTTCTAACTCTTTGCCAGCACAATATGGGAAATACATGCAGGCAAAACTTCCTAAAATATTAGAAGTCAACACTCACGCCCTTGTGACCTCAAGACTGGATTATAGTAACACGCTCTACATGGGGCTGCCCTTGAAGAGTGTTCGAAGACTTCAGTTAGTCCAGAACGCAGCCGCGCGAGCCATTGTGGATGCACCTAGGTACACCCATGTCACACCTATCCTCCGCGAGCTGCACTGGCTGTTTGTTGGCCTCCGGACTCGCTTCAAGGTGCTAGTCGCTACCTATAAAGCCCTACATGGTATCGGACCTGGGTACCTGAGAGACCGCCTCCTGCCGATTACCTCCCTCAGACCGATAAGATCTCACAGGTTAGGCCTCCTCCGGATTCCATCTGCCGGCCAATGTCGGCTGGCGACTCCCCGGGGGAGAGCCTTCTCTGTTACAGCTCCAGCCCTCTGGAATGACCTCCCCGTGGAGATCCGGACTCTTACTACCCTCCTGGCCTTCCGCAAAGCCACCAAGTCCTGGCTGCTCCAGCAGGCCGGGGGGCTTGTGAAATCCCCAGCCCCACGGAAATTGTGAATGTTGCGCCTTTTTAAAAAAATGCTGTCTTGTCTATTTATCCCCTTTCCCTTGTCTGTTGTGAGCCGCCTGGAGTCCTCCGGGAGTGGGCGGCATACAAGACAAATAAAATGAAATGAAATGAAATGAAATGAATGAGTAACACATCAGCAGCAATGCTGAGATATTTGATGCTGATAAGATGCACAAAAAAAACCCAAAACACAACACCTGTGTTCTCTTATTGTCAAATGTTTGTCAGACAAAGGCAATGTCATTTGTATGAGACCAATGAACAGCTATTTATTGTGACCCATAGAAGCTTGGGGCAATGAGGAGCAGCTGCCTCTCCCTTCTCTCCTGCCAGTGTGCCAGGAAATCATCTTCCACAACTCAGTTTCCTCCAGATGTGATTTCTTCCCATAATGCCACTATGCATGCTTCTTCTGTGCAGAGCATGTATACCACGCATGAGAGACACTCCCAGCAAAATATGTTTCATGCCACTTCTAAAGGAATCTAAAGGAAATTACTGTATACCCATCTATAATGTCTAGGCTGGATCCAAGAGCAGTTTAGAGACTGGGAAGAAAAGGGCTGTTCGATCTCATACCCTGATTTATGTTTTGTTCCCTGACTGCAGCTCTTCAGGACTTTAGCAGAGGTCTCCTACATCTTCTTTGTTCCCACTCCTCTTTTAAAATGAGAAAGGCCAGGGACTGAACCAGTGACTTTCTTCTCTGTGTAGAACAGAGGTGGGTTCCTACCAGTTCGCACCTATTCGGTAGAACCGGTTCGTCAAATCTACCGAACCGGTTAGAAGAGGTTCCAACAGTGGACCCGGAAAGCAGGCCACACCTACAGAAGAGGTTCCAAAAAATTTTGAAACCCACCACTGGTCCTTGGATATGATTATTCTACACTATCATGCTCATATTTATAAAACCCAGTGCCTCTGTGAAAGGTAAGGATGACTACTGCGTTTGTGGTGCAATCAGAACATTGCGTGCGTTGAAGTTGTTTTAACGCAAACCAAAGACGCCTTTCAAAAAACAAGTTTACATCATATTCTTATGCATGCCAGTGCTGTGTGTGAGATAATTTAAGGTGGTTCTGACAAGTGTCGTTGGCATCTTCATATCCGGTCACATGGGCGGCAAGCCACTCCCATCCGGTCACATGGGCAGCAAGCCACTCCCACAAAGGAGGCCCCACCCACAGAGTAGGTTCGAACAATTTTTGAAACCCACCACTGGTGTAGAATATCTGCTTAAGTCCAAATTGGGTCCCTTCCCCTTTTAGAAGCAACTTTATGCAGCCGGATTATTTTTTTTTTAAATGCCTGCAAGGTTGTAGAAATAGAAAAAAAAATTAGAATTCCTCCTAGAGAAGTACATTCATGCATTAGGCATAGAATTTCACACCATTCTATATAAGGATAGCTGAAACTAACTGCGGTTTCCAGAACTTCAATAAAGTCTGATTGATGTAGATGCAGAGTGAAATCATCACCGGCTCAAGGCACACATTTGAGCTGCAGAGTGTAAGCCACTAAGTGTGCAAGATCAGAATTCTCTGTTCCTCCTCATTTTTCAGTTCCAATGCAAAAAAGCACATTTTTAATAAGGCATCTCTCAGTCAGTTTTAGCTGCCTCCCTGTCCTTATTGCCATTTACAGTTTGGGATAATACAGGTATTAGTCCTAAACTTACGATCACAATTGAGCCCCAAATATGGACTATGGAACAATCTCCCCGTGGAGATTCGTACCCTCACCACCATCCAGGCCTTCCGCACAGCCCTTAAGAACTGGCTAGCCCGTCAGGCCTGGGGATAATCCTATTTTCGCCCCTCCCGAATGCTGAGTGAATGTTGAGTTTTACTGTCTAATTTACTTTGTGCACATTTCTTTTTGGTATTGTCCTACACTCCCCTTCCTTTTTTGATTGTAAGCCGCCCTGAGTCCCCTCAGGGAAAAGGGCGGCCTATAAATAAATAAATCTACAAATCTAAATCTACCAAATATTTGTTGCTAAACGAGACATTTGTTAAGTGAATTTCGCTCCATTTTAAGACTTTTCTTGCCAGAGTTGTTACGTGAATCACTGCGGTTGTTAAATTAGTAACACAGATGTTAAATGAATCTGGCTTTCCCATTGACTGTCAGGAGGTCATTAAAGGCAATAGCAATAGCAATAGCAGTTAGACCTATATACCGCTTCATAGGGCTTTCAGCCCTCTCTAAGCGGTTTACAGAGTCAGCATATCGCCCCCACAGTCTGGGTCCTCATTTCACCCACCTCGGAAGAATGGAAGGCTGAGTCGACCTTGAGCCGGTGAGATTTGAACAGCTGAACTGCAGATAGCAGTCAGCTGAAGTGGCCTGCAGTACTGCACCCTAACCACTGCGCCACCTCGGCTCTTTCACATGATCCCGGGACATGTTAATGTGAGTCAGTTCCCAAGGGTCTGAATTTTGATCCTGTGAGCATGGGGACGCTGCAACAGTCATAAGTGTGAAATACGGTCATAAGTCTTCTTCCAGTGCCATTGTAACTTCAAACAGTCACTAAATGAATTGTATTGACTTTCAATTTTTTTATAGGTGTGACTTCAAACACTTGAAATAAAATATATAGATACTGCCTACTTCTACTTCTAAGATGCTTCCCAGAAGATGCTTTACTCTCCTGGAACTGAGCATACTGCTCAAATCATTTTTTAGAGAAAATAATACTACCAAAATCGAACCAATGTTCTATGTGTGATATACAAATACCAGGATTGTGAGCAGAGAACCAAAGTTAAACACCAAGGTTACCAAGATAGCTAGTAGTTCTGCTGAAACAACTATCTTGAACAATTTAAATGGATGAAGGGCCCACCTGTGATGTAGGGAATACATCTACACAATGATATGAAAATACATTATTTAGCATTAATACTCAACCCTGAGCCCTCTTCCAGGGTTTTGGAAACAAACCTTAACAAAGCTGGGTAGGAGCAGAAATTTGCTGGAAGACACGATAAGCCTAGGTATTGTATGTCAATAGTGTGTTTCATTTCTCCCAGCACCTTAGAAGGCGCAAAATTAATTACCTACTTAAAAGATGCAAAAGAATATATGCTGTAAAGCCAAACTGTACATTCATTCGCTCTAAAGAATGGCAAGGTGGGAAAGCAAAAAAGGAGTTGAAGTAAAAAGATGCTGTGTCTGCACCCTGATTGTTCTCAAGATGCAACGCAATTTCATTTATTAAACTCCAGGTGCTGTCCCCCGAATTTCATTAACTGCAGCTCTGCCCATTCCACATAGTGGCCTCTCTGGATCACATCTATCCCTTCCTATTTATGAACTTGGGAATGCTTTTTTTTAAAGAGTACATTTCTACAGAGCCGAGGTGGCGCAGTGGTTAAATGCAGCACTGCAGGCTACTTCAGCTGACTGCAGTTCTGCAGTTCGGCTGTTCAAATCTCACCGGCTCAAAGGTTGACTCAGCCTTCCATCCTTCCGAGGTGGGTAAAATGAGGACCCGGATTGTTGTTGGGGGCGATATGCTGACTCTGTAAACCGCTTAGTGAGGGCTGAAAGCCCTATGAAGCGGTATATAAGTCTAACTGCTATTGCTATTGCTACTATAATCCCAACCGAGGCAAGATAGCCATCCAAGGAGCTATGATTAAAGGCTGCTCGTTTTCTCAGTTGCAAAAAGAACTTGTAAGCAAAATATTTTAAGCATGTTTAATCACATGTTTACTCCAGTGCTGCACATTAGCATCACAGCAGGTATGGCCAGAAACATGTGATATGTACATGTTGGGATAATGCTGGGCATGAAGGAATTCATTTTTGACTTACTTAAATGAATTCACTTTTGAATTCATTTAGGTGGCACAAAATAATTAATTATTCAGACAGCCTTATTTTCTACCTTGCAAGGCAACATTCTAAGTACATTTTGTAGTTGTAAATCACCCTTGGATTATGTCCAGGTAGATGCATGACAATGATGCACTTTCTGGCTAATTCGTGGAACATGTCACAGCTGGAGTGTCCTTCCCTTTCAGAAGAGACATTGTTTTTCCTTTGCTCCACCTCAAAACCCGCATATGTTTTTATTCAAAGTGCTTCATAGAAAAGGGAATAATTAGGATTCAGAATATAATATAATGCTTTAGGGCAGCAATAATATAGTACCAATCAGTGACGTGCAGTCAGGGGAGGCAAGGGAGGCAGAGCCTCACCACTGTCATCATGAAAAGAAAAGAAAATGTAAAAGGAAAAAGGCAAGAGCTGAGGTCAGGCTGAGCTAGTTGCTGCCAGAGTCACCGTGGATGACTCTGCTTAGTGCTTAACTGTTTTAAAAAGCCTCTAAAAAAGCTTTTAGAGGCTTTTAGAGAGGGGGGAGGGAGGGAGAGAGGGAGGAAGGAGGGGAAGGGAGAAGAAAAAGAAAAAGAAAGAAGGAAACTTATTTCGCAAAGGAGAAAAACAAACGCTGTCGCTTTAAATCAGAACTGAGCATGCCTGGCTGTGGAATTCTGGGAGTTGAAGTCCACAAGTCTAAAAAAAATATTGTCAGTGCCTCACCAGCCATAAACCTCACCGCACGTCACTGGTACCAATGAATTATTTCTGTCTTCATATGGGTATGGAAGGCATGGAGTCTAATGGGATTTCACCTCTTCCCTAACTTAAGTCTGGCACTGGAATGGGGTTCATCCTTCAAGCAGTAGTGATGGTTAGGTACTTTTTCCCCACAACATAATCTGAAAAAAAAGTATCTGTAGATTCTTCATAAATTTGTGATTCCGAAACTAGGTTCTGCATCATCTTCACATAGCAGACTGCGAACGGCTGCAGTTTTTTGTTCTTTTCAATGGTAATTATTGTTAGGGGGAAATTATATACAAAATGGAGTAAACCATGACTAATACTATGAAAGATATCATGTAAACAATGGTTTTTTTTGAAGCTATCTTGAAGCCTGTAATATTATATTTCTAAAGTATTACAGATGTCTGCAGCTACTGTAAGCATACATAGCACAATCTTCACAATGAAAAGGCAGCTTTCCAAACACTGTGTAGCAAAAAGGAACAAGTAAAAGTTATCATTTACACAACAGCTCCCACCCAATCTGAAATACTTTATTCCCCTCTCCCCCAAATCCGATGAACCTTATTTTCCAAAATCCTTATAATAGCCTCTAATCCACACGCTGTGAAATCACGATGCAGTTAAGTGCTACTAGCAGTCTGTAATCAGTTTCAAAAATATAGCAGTGGGAATGGATCAAGGGAACGGCTGAGTTCAATTTACAGTGTATATTCCAATATAAAAAAAAGGCAGTGCCAAATATTGTTCAAACTACTAAATAGCTGCATTTATCTTACTAGTAAGAAAATGCCCAGATTTTTTTATAGACTTCAGTGATATATGGAATAAGACCGGCCAGATGTACATGGTGGATAGAGAAGACACAATAGCATCTGAGATTGTTAATTTCGTGACCCAACAAATGCGCACCCCACAACAGCGTGCCGACAAAACCGCGGCAATAAAACCGCGACGTCGACAGCGCGCCCACAAAGGCGCGCTGACAAAAGAGCGCCGACAGAAGCGTGATTACGGTTAAGGTAAGGGTTAAGGTAAGGGTAAGGGTTAGGTTTAGGGTTAGGGTTAGGTTCAGGGTTAGGTTTAGGGTTAGGTTTAGAGCACACTTCTGTTGGCGCGCTGTTGTCGGTGCGCTTCTGCGCTCATTCGTCGGCGCGATTTCAAACTCGTGGTTTTCTCCCCCGCGGTTTCATCGGCGCGCTTTTGTTGAGCGCGCATTTGTCGGTGAACCGTTAATTTACATGGTAATATGAAAATACATTTAACTGCACAAGATTCCATTCCAACTGTTGCTTCCTGGTCATCATACAAATTCTTCAATGGGCAAAGGAGACGCCAAAGTATAGGTAGCCTTCAACTTACAACCACAATTGGGACCGGAACTTCCATTGCCAAGTGAAATGGTCATTAAGTCAGTCATCACATGACTATGCCTGATTTTACTATCTTCTTTGTTGTGATCACTAAGTGAATTGGGGTTTCACCATTGACTTTGCTCGTCATAAATAGGCTGGGAAAGTTGCAAATGGCAATCTGGTGAACCCCAGGACACTCCAGTGGCAGTAAATGCCTGCCAGTTGCCAA